>NW_017805992.1:875308-932053 GCF_001891065.2 Hippocampus comes
GGACTATAGTCACTAGTTTTACCAGCATGGATGCATTGAATACTTACTTTACCTTTCTAAAAAACTGTCGAATATCCATGCTGTCGACTCAACCTGACTTTCGGCAATGAACTGTCAGTTGTTGCGTTAGCATTTGATGTGGCGATGGTGACAGACACGTCAAGTGCTAATGCAACCCTGTTGCGTTCAGGAAACCTGGGAGATTTAACATTACAATAATGGCAGGTTATCGAAATATAATTTAAAATGGCCACATTACATTGACTTTGATGCAATATATTAGCAAAAGTACAGGAAAAATAAATAATACTTTTTTAAAAATAATGCAATGAAATTATTTAGGGGGGCTAAAGACATTTTTAGGGAGGCTGAAGCCTCCCTAAAATAGGCCTAATGACGCCCATGGGTACCACTATTTTTATTCGGGTGGGAACAAGAACCGCCATCTTTTCTCAAGTTTTTGGGGTGGCATTGCTTCTGCTCCACGTTACCAAAAAGCATCACTTTTTCATGTCATGATAAACTACTGCATTCATGTGTCATGAAAAGTCTGTATCATTGTGCTCTATTTGGAAAATGTTGCAAGTGTCTTTTGGACTGCCACATTTCCACAGCCTTTCTCTTCTGTGTGATGCAGCATAGCCTCTGCCCCAAATGACCCCAAAAAGTTTTTGAGGTTTTGTTATAGATTAATGATATATTCCGGAGCGTCTGCTTGACTGAAAAGTGTTTGCATTTCGCTGTTCTTGGAGTCAGTTTGTGAGCGTCTGTCTGACCGCCGCCTCTCCCTGTTCTTTTTCCGTATATGTTGTGCAGTAATCCAAAAAAAAAAAAATCCAAATAATGAGAGTCCTATTGATGTGGCCCACAGTTTCTGCCTAGCAACAAGCAAACGTGAGCATAATTCTGTTAATCCATGTTGTTGCGTCTGCTAGCTGTCTTAAATTTTATGGCTTTGGTGTAGCTTTTGGATTTTTTTTGTTGCAACAAACTAAGGCAAACTAAAATGAACTTCATACTAACTTGATCCTCCAGCCGTGTCAGCCTCCTGGGATGATTTCTTTTGTTTGTGTCATTCAGGTAGAGTTCAGGTATGGGATGCATTAGTGGCCTGCGCAAGCACACAGATCAGAGAGAGAGCGGCGAGGACATCAAATTCGACTTTATTCAAACAAACTAAAAAAAAAATACAATAAAAAATAAAATCACGGCAGAAAAATGTCAATATTTTCTTAAGCCGAGGTCAAATATTTCATCCATTTCAACTCATTTTTTGATGTGACAGCTCGAAGTATAGCATGTGCGGTGTCGGGTTTGCACTGTACACATAAATGAAAACATCTGCAGCTTTGTGCAGCTTGCCCTTCTTCGAGATGAAGCGATGACGAGAGGTATATTTTCATAACTATTTTGTCAGTTCTGGACGGCGACTTCTATCAGGCCACCCATTTTCTATAGCCTCGTCCTCACCTTAAAGGCGAGCAGGATCCTATCCAAGCTGACGAGGCAGGGTAAACTCGGCACCGGTGGCCCGTCAATCACAGTGCACACATTGACAAAAAAAGGCATCTCTCCTCATTTTAACACATATGGACAAGTGAGTCTTCAATGAAACAAACAAGTGTGTTTTTGGAACGTGACAAAAAGCCTGAGTACAAAAGTGTTCAAAATTGCACTTCAGACCCCGGTCCTGTAGGTGGCGGTAATGCCAATCATCATAGCTCCAAATGACATGTTTTTGTTGTTGTATGTGTTCAAAGAAATTTAAGAATAAAAAGGGTAAGTGGGTGTCTTCTCAACCTCTTATCTTTTCTCCACTGTGGGGTGCAGGATAGTCTCTGACCCAAGTTACAACCTATGTAGCTACCAACTAATCAACAATTCATGTTTTGGGGAAGATTTGTCTCATTCTGATGTTTTTTTGGAATTATTTTGCAAGTAAATATCTGTCGGACTCCAAGCAGACTGAGACATCCTGGAAGCTGCTGTGAAGGCTTCAAGCTGGCTTTGGTTGAGGAGGGGGAGAAACGTGGCAAAGCATGCTACCTGGACACCAGTCGGGGCTTGCTCTCCTTCGGCTGGGTCACCGGGATGAGGAGGCCCAAACATCCCGTGACCCTGGTCACATCACTGAAGATGTGTACAGGTTGCAGCACAAAGTGAATCTCAGTCATGACTTCCGTCCCTCCCTGTCCTTTTTCTGTGTATGCAAAAAAAAAAAAAAACACTACTACACTTCTCTTTTCTATTGACTTCAAACATCCTTATATTTTTTGGGTACAATCAGCGCTGGGAAAGAAAGGAAAACACAACATGTCCCAACACATTCCCAGAGTGAAAACAGAGCTGTCGACACAAATCCTCAAATAATATTTCAAGGTGTTTCTCGTCTCTTCCTCCCCTGTTGCAGCAGACATGTGATAGAGTGTCTGATTTAAAATCCAGCAGCCAATTAGCGCTGCACATGTCCGTGCGTCCGGCCGCACGTAGATCAAGTCGGCTCGACGAGTGGGAGCTGTTTGGCCCCGAGCGGCGAGGGATGAATTACTGCTCGTTTGCACTTCTTCACAGGAGGCCCCCCATGTTTGAGGACGAACCTGTTTCCGAAGTTGCCAAATTGTTCAACTTGAGTGATCACCTTGAAGTCGGCCTTGCGATCGGGTAAAATATACGGTCCCACCAAAAAAATTTTCTATAGGCGGTTGGACTATGACCCTGAAATGATGGCAACGTTCCATGAATGTCAGGACTTCTTAAACACCAGCCACTAACCTTCCATTAATAATCAATTCCAAGAGGCAGTTTGATTTGTTTATCTGCAATTTAACAGACTCAAAAATTTTTGAGTTTGGGGGCTCATTTGGATAAATTCTCAGGTAAGATTATAAGGCCTGGAGGAGGCCAGGAGATGGTTCCTTCAAACCAAAGCAGCCGACTTCATGCTCACTCGGGCAATGGTCCTTGAAACTTTTTTGTGCATTTTATTGGGATAGACATGACAAACTGGTGTTCTGTGATGCGGAATTTGATGTTCCCAATCTGTCAATCAGCAAGAATTGATCAAAGAACAGGGATGAAATTCTCCCATGGTGCGTGATTAAAACCAAAGTGGCCAATTTCCTTTTAATTTCAGGCCTTTGGACATTTCCACGAGTCATGTTATTATGGATCTAATTTTGTGTGGATCTGTCAAACAGGTGTTAGGCTGTCATGCGTCTTTTCAGGCGGCATGACTGAGCGAGCTTTTGGAGGTCGTTTTTGAGAGCCCGACCATGCATAAATGTTCAACAGAATACTCACACTTGCAAAAGGTTTTCTGGCATCACGATGACCCGCCGAAAGGTGACTTATTCATTACCCAATGGTCGAGGACAGTTGGGTCTCCCCAACCAAAGTACGAGCCCTAGAATTCAACTGAAACGGCTACTTCAAACCAACAACGCCGACATCCTCTTCAATTTCGAGCTGTAAGAATTGGGCATCATATTTGTTATCGATCTGGGAAAGCTGGTCTCGGGGCTGTTACTCTCCAAAAGCTGCTACTGATTGAGCTTTGGGGTGGGGGATTGTGTTCAGGGTGTCAATTTCCAACAGTATACATGCACATTTGTAAAAACTGGTACATTTGCGGGCATGTCGAGTCCCCCCAACAAGGCGATTCTTTCGTCGCCTGGTGCTCGGGCCCTCATTATAATTGGTGGACATGACACCATGATCCCACCTCACTTAACCCACTCACCAAGAGTCACTAATCAAGTCCTTTGAATCAAACATCCTGTCCCACTGAAAAAAAAAAAAACCTTCACCTTTTGTCTTTGTTTTCCTTCTCCACACTATCTGCTAATGAGGACTCGGGGTCGATGTAATTGTTGCAGGAAAGCCGCGCTGATCAGACGTGCAATTTGAGGGGGGAAAAATTAGGTTGTGTCGGATGACCTCATCCCTTTGGTCCACCAGGCGGGCAGGCAGAGAGGCAGGGAAGCGCCTCAGGCAGGGCTTTCCTGATTTGTCTTCTTGGGTCAGCAGCATCGCATGTGTGCGATGTGTTTTTTGCGTGTCAAGTGAGGTCACGACGGAGAGCCGACGCCAGCCGTTGATGATGACTGTGACATGATTAGACCTCCTATGGATGATTCCTCTTCCAGTCATGGAGATTTACTCCAGTCGGAGCAGTCCATCTTATCAAAAGTTCTCACAGCAGGATGCTGATTAAAGGCCCGTGATTGAACGGGAATGTGGAATTAACTCATTATCATGAGTAGGAATTTGGAATTCGACATTTGGAAACTCCCATTCCCGAGCAATGAGGCGGGGAACTCCTGGATGTCATTTAAAGCCCTGGACACAAGCTACAGATGTCTTTTATTTGGCCAATTTCATTTATTAATACAACAGATTGTAAAAGTGATACTTTTTTTTTTTAAATATCAGGATCATTAGGGAATGTGTGCAAGTTTTGAATGTTTGTGAGGGTGTGTGTGTGTGTGTGTGTGTGTGTGTGAGTTTTGTATGTTTGTGTGGGTGTGTGTGTGTGTGTGTGTGTGTGTGTGTGTGTGTGTGTGTGTGTGTGTGTGTGTGTGTGTGTGTGAGCATGGGTATGCTTGTGGGGATAACAGGTATACTGTATATTTGTGTATGTTGAGGGGAGGGGGGGTCCTCTCGTTATGTTGTAAGTTGCATTTTGATTGATTGATTGATTGATTGATTGATTGATTGATTGATTGATTGATTGATTGATTGATTGATTGATGCAAATCACACCAGACAAAGGTTCTTGGTTCGTATAGCGTGTTTATCTAAAATGACACTCGCAAGGTTTGGGAATATATGCTAATATAAGTAATTGTGGTCTGAGATTGGGAACCTTTAAGCAACAGATATTTCAGCAAACGTTGGCGCAACCTAGGTAGACAGACAACGTAACAATCATATTTTCTTTATCCTCTGCAAAAAACGACAACTTTTTCTGCACCTTATTGAGTTTAGTTGAGATGATCACCATGTCACTATGGATGTCTTTATTATACTGCGCCTTGGTGGACAAGGCGCAATAAATTATGATGCAAAAACTGTTTAATTTTTTTACATTAACTGCATTATTACTATATGTCTTCTAAAGTATAATCTGAGAGTGTTACTTTTCTAAAAACATACAAGAATTTATTTTTTTTAGGGAGGCTGGAACGGATTGAGTACATTTTCATTCATGTCAATGGCAAAAGATGATTTGAGATAAGAGTGTTCTGAAATAAGAGCATAAATGAATGATCACTGAACGAATAAATTAAACTTGTATCTCAAGGCACGAGTGTATATCCGCAGAGGAAATGACTCAAAGTGCAGTATGAGAAATGCTTTTTTTCAACACAGTGCCATCTGCTGAAGCTGATGGGGCACTGCCTCCAGGCAAAAAAAATTGGTGGCCTGACAGTGACTAGGGGGCTATTTCCAACACATCAACACTGAGTAAACATGCTAACCTGCTAGCAGCTGAGGGCTGGATCCTTCTGGATAGCTTCGCAGCACTTCACAAGCTGCTGCTCAATCCACTACGTAAATCCACCAGCAAGCACGGGATCACACCCTCTGCCGCAGAGCGCAAACAGAGCAGATCTTGCACTGACAAAGCGCTCTCTTTGCCACTTAAGACAAAAGCAAACAATAGCACTTCACAGACACAGCGGTTGCTCTTACGACAGTAAACAGGGAGTAAGACCATAATTAAAGAATGTCTTCCCTTCATCTTGGACCACTTAAGTGTTGGATTCTCTATAATTACATGCATGGATTGGATTTATAGCCTTTCATTTATGCGTGTTGTGACGCCAATGTGTACTTTGTTATACAAGACAATGTCTTTGCTTGGTTTTGAGCTCCTCCGCACGATAGGAAATGAGACATCTAAAAGGTCAATTCATTGTAAATTCAATGAAATTATTTTCATACATTTTGGCCATATTGCAAATCAATGTGCGTTTTATGGTCGGGAAATTACGGTAGTCAGATTACTGGTCGTAAAAGTGTAGGTGGTGTTAGTAATGCCAGTAGTTGTCATAGTCCTTGTAGTGGTGTCAGCAATAGTTGTAGTCGAAGTAATGGTAGTGGTACTAGTGGTAGTGGGCGTACTAGGCGGTACTCGTACAGTACGAGCAGCAGCAGTGGTAGTGGTAGTGGTCGTGGTAGTAGTGATCGCAGTGGCAGTGGGAGCATTTGCTGTTATATCACCTCACTGGGTTCTGATGAACACTTGCGTGACCTCTATTAGGGAGGCTATTTTTGCCAGATCTCTGCATAAAAGTACACATTAGCCTTTCAAAAATGCTCACCGTCATCTGTTGCTAAGGAGACCAACAATGCTTTCGTGTCACACTGCCAATAACACCAGTGTCATTCAACCCCAGGCGGTGGTGCAGGGACAAATTGCGGACCCCCAAGAGTGTCCAGCAGGAAGCCTTGAGCGGAATCATTGTTCTTCAGCGGTGCAGAACTCTTGTTGATGGCGTCCCAGTAACCGTCCAGATAAATGCACATCAAAGCTTTACGTCATGTGTGTGTGTTTGCATGTGTGTGTGTCTGTGTGTGCGTGTGCGTGTGCGTGCGTGTGTGTGTGTGTCTGTGTGTGTGTGTGTGCGCGTGTGCGTGTCATTCCGCGTGGCTGAGATAATAGCAAGCCTTTGATGCATACCAGCGATTCACTTGCCATTATTTCCTTTCTTGGGCCTCCTATGAAGAAGAACAAGTAGAAGAAGAAGAGATGACCCTTATTGCCTGCACCCACTGTGTCAATAATGGAATTGTTTTGGAGACTTCCTGCGCATCTCTGGGCCTTCATGCGGGCGTTCTTTCATGTGTCAGGCTATCTGGGCCTTCCATCTGCTTCTCTAGCATGCGAACGCTCAAATGATGGGAACAGTCACACCGGCTCGAGTCACTGCGCACCATTTGTGAGCAAGCCAGCTACTACTCAGCATAAATGCACCACTTTTATAGACACGCAAGACGTGAGACATTAATTCTATATGCAGTATACAGTGGTATTTGTGAAACAAGGCCAGCCCGTGAATTGCAAAAATCTGCATAGAATTAACAATCATTATATATACTTTGGAAAAAAAATTAAACCAAAGAAAAGCTTGAAAGGACGGGGAGCATTTTTTACAGAAACGAAGGTTGGCTCCTCCCACCCCAAAAATTAAAATATTGAAAATCTATCCATCCATGATTTGAGCCGCTTGTCCTTCTGCTCCTTCTGGGGTGTGTGCTTTGACCACCTGCTAACATAATACACACGACAACCTGGTCATGTCATACTGACATACAGATATGCATGTATGTCTGCCAACTAGTGGTGAATGCGATGTGAACTTATGAGCACAGATATACTAGGCTTATACTTATAGTTTTTTTTTCCATGTGTTGAGCACTTTGGGTTGAAATATGTGTTGCTTATAACTACCTCGATATCGTTGCCATTTGTGAGGCTCTCGACGCTGTTTTTCATTGCGAGCATTAAGGTATGCAAACTTTCCTAAGGCAAAGCTAGGTTGTTTGAAAAACACAACAGGAAATTCTCTTTGTTTTATGTTTAGTTTGACAGTAAATTTGAATTGAAGCGAGCAGTGAACAGTTTGAAGCCTCTTTCTTTGAAGAATTGTTCGCTATTTATTATGTAATTATTTATTGCTTGATGGGTTATAACTACCGCAACATCAATGCCATAGTATTACTGGAACTTTTCAAAGTGAAAAGTAACTAGAGGATAAGGTGTTTAAAAATAGATTCATACTATTACAAGACGTTCAAAAATGTTTTTGACTTATTCAGGCCAACATACTTTCCAGGTGTTAAATCTTACAGTAGTCTATGGCTCAGGCTTAATAAAAGTAGCTTAATGAGCATGTTGGTTTGTGTTCAACCAAAAAGTAAAAGCCTGTGGAACAGCACACCATGGACCACTTAAACAAAAGTACTTGGCATATTTAAAACATGGACATTTCACACCTAGTTTTTTTTTTCTTTCTGCCAGCTTGTCTTCTTCTTGTATGTTGCTGCCAAAAAGCTGTCAGCTAGTGGGAGAGTGTGAAAGAATGTGGAACGAACTCCACAAAATCTTGGCAAAGTGCCCCCAAAATGAGAAGACCCCCTAAAAAAAGCAGAATTTTTTTTTCATCCTCATCATCATGTCATCATGCTCATCAGGCACTCGCCCTGCCCGCATCTTTCTCCAAGGGAGTGGCGCGACGCTTCCTTTCTGATGACTTTTGTGTTGCCCTCACCCGCGTTCTCTTAAATGGCCGTGAAGATGAAGATGGCTGTGCGATAAGAGAGCGTGCACCCGAGGAAGATGGAGCCGGCGACAAGGCGGGCAAGCGTGCCTCGGCCCTTTGCGGGTACTTAAATTTCAAAGAGTCTAGCGTGGAGAAGAGTAGCTCTGGCGATCAAAGTGGATTTTTTATTTTTTTTTTTACACAATTAAATTACACCAGCCGTTCTCAAACTTTTTACACATACTATTGTACTTCAAAAACACTTCCTCCCCAAGTACCGACACCACCATAATGACCAACAGTAAAGTAGTGTAGTAGGCCAAACACTGTGCCAAAATATAGGGAAATTTAAAACATATTTCAATGTTTAGTCAATTGAAATGTATTCACTTCCAATGATGTGCTAGGTAATATTAACCTTTCTCGTCCTCTTTAATACAATACTTACATATTGTGTATGTTTATCAGGTTCAAAGCTCAAGAGTTAAGTCATTCTGAAACAACAGACACACACATCCACTTTAACAGTGAGTTCAACAAAGCGCTATTGTGCCACATAAGATTTAACACGGGGCTGTATTTCTCGATTCGTTTGTCTTGGCAGCGATTCTTATCACAACATCTTTCATGTTGTTCTTTAAACTGCAGCTCATCTCAACTGGCGCTTCCTTGTCAAATGTGAAATGTGTCATACGACATGACATGCTTTCAGTGCAATAGCAAGAACAAGGTGACTGATTTTATTACTGATTTCTATTTACATTATTCAATTCGAAATCAGGCCCAGTGGTCGAGTGGTTAGCGCATCAACCTCACAAGGCAGGGTTGCAGGGTTTGATCCCTGGCCTTCCAGTGTGGCTTTTCTCCGGGTACCCCGGTTTCCTCCCACATTCCAAAAACATGCACGGCAGGTTAATGGAACATTCAAACTTGTCCATAGGTGTGAGTCTGAGCGCGAATGGTTGTTCATCTCTGTGTGCCCTGTTATTGGCTGGCAACCGGTTCAGGGTGTCCCCCGCCTACTGTCCGAAGACGGTTGGGATAGGCTCCAGCACGCCCCGCGACCCATGTGAAGATAAAGCGGTTTGGAGAATGGTTGGATGCATGGCTGGAATATTCTAATCCGTGTTGAATTGTAGTATAGAGGGAGCACAAAAATAGATGTTTTCCTTACTTTTTAAAAGTGAAAGTCATACTGTAATAAAAATATTTTGAAATTTCCAAATGACCATCTTTTTGACCCTTCAAGGCCACTGTACCTATTCCCAAAGCTAGAGCCAACAATGTTCACATATTTAAATTCAAGAGTTACTCGAAAAATGTGTATTATTTTTAAAGCAGGTACTTACTGTAGTAAAAAAGGCTTTTTTTGACAAAGTTTAAATATATTGATAAAAATTTCATATTGGACTCTTTAATAAAGTCTCGATTAATTATAAAATCTCACTCAATCAAATCAAATCAATCTTACTCAATCAAATCAAATCAACAACAAATGATTCTTGCACTCTTAGTTGACATGCGTTTTATTTCCCCAAATGACATAAAAAGGTTTGGAAAACTTCACGTCAGGATTCCTGTCTAATACGCTTGTTCCATCATAGTGACCGGACAGCACATGTTTGTCTTCTGGTCGCCCTGGATGACGAGAAATTACGCCAGTGTCAAGTGGGGAGGCACCAGAAGAAGACGGCGGTCGCATTTGGGCACCTGCCAAACCTTAATAATCACGCCACGAACAAGCGTGTGGCCTCAGGAAAGCGCCTCCCTCATCAACTCGTGCGGCTTGTGTACTTGGAAGCAGAGTTTATTCAATCAGCAGTTTACATTGTCTTGCTGCTCTCGCTGTTGCTTTTGGCGAGGCGTCGTGCCATTACATGTCATTTAGACGTCTTTTATGGATTTGTTTTTTGAGCATTATTTTATAAGCCTGAATCACGGCGGCTCAGTGCGGAGGAGCCCTTGTGTTCTTTGTGTGGCCAACTGGGCCATGTTTGAACAGGTCGGTATATTGGAATTACATGCCGAGGTCTGCTTGATCCCTCCCCAGAGGGCATCTAAGTTGAAGACCACCCAAAAGCCGGCGACCCAAACTTAGACTTTCCCTGTTTGTTTCCCCCTTTTGACTGTTAAAATAGGTGATCTAAAGCGAGAGAGTTTGCTTTTTAGAATTTATATAATTTAGAATTTGGGAAAAATTGCAGGCAGTGGGCTGGTCGCCAAGTGCAAAAATATTTTCAGTGGGATCAAAATTTCAATTCAGGAAAAAAATTATTGTTATTAATCAACTGCCATTTCAAAGTCGAAATTGATGCTGAAAAACCACAATGTGTGGAAGCTCTCTCAGGTGGTACAGCAAAGAGTTTGGTTGCATTTAACTTTTATATATTTGCATTTAATATTTAATATGAGTTTGTTTTTAAATGCATATTCAACATATTTTTATCAAATTATTACATTTATATATTTTTTAATATTTGAAATACATGGTATGCATGACGTAATGTGGGGATGGGGCAGTGTGTATGGTTGCCCTGCGGCAAAGTTTCGGGAGGGGTGTATCTTTTTGCATCAAGAAACCCCCCACTTGCCCACATCCCCCCCCCCCCAAAAAAAAACATTTCAGAGTTGTAATTGAGTTCTTAAAAGTTGGACTATGTTTGAAACAGAAGACATGGAGTGCTGTGGTGTTTAAGGATAGGGCAAAGATGCAGTTGCCCCCGGTAAGAAATTTTACAAACAAAAATATTTAAAACATTAACAAAAAAAATAAAAATAAAAAATAATCAATCTGCGGCACAGTTGTCGACTGGTGAGCACATCTGCCTCACAGGGCAAAGGTGCAGTGTTCGATTCCGGCTCCGGCCTTTCTGTGTGGAGTTTGCATATTTTTTCAAGTAAATAAATATGAATTTTAGTTCTAAGCAAAAAGGAATACATGATGTGTATACTGTATATAATGAATTGTTAAATTGTTAAAAATAAGTCATTTTATTCTTACAAATTGTAATAATTTCCATGTGGTTAGAATAATATATAATTGTGTAACCGTTGTTACAAATATTTTAAATATATATTTTAATATAACACTGTTTAATGTTGTAATTTTTTTCACATTTATTAAAAATGACAAAAATCACAAACCACCCAATGAATCGAAAACTGTATTTTTCCGAGATTCAGGCAGAATGATCTGATATTAAAGTTGAACTTTAAAAAAGGAAGAAAATCCTATTTTAAAAAGTGAATTTCTTCAATGCAAATTTATTCTTGTAATACCACACATTTTATTCTGTAAAATACACATTTTGCATGATTAAAAAGTGACTTTTTTTTATGCAAGGACGTCAGATCTGTGTTTAATGATGTTTGCTTTATTGCAACCTGCTGATGACACTCTGACGCTCGAAGATCAGTGGCCACTTCTATCTGCAAACATCCTGCCATAAGTAGGCATGCACTTTTTGAAATGATACAACACAATTTGTTGCAAATGACTTTGCAAAACCCATGGCAGACCAGGGAGCCCAGTTTGAGGCAGCCCAGTATATGTGTGCCGTGGGGCCTGTTTCTCCTTTGTGCTGGTCGTGTTGTGCCAAAAGGCAGCAGTGAGGATGTGTGTGGCAAACAAGCAGGAGAACCCCCCCCCCCCACACACACACACAGACACAGAATCCCCCCACGTTCTCTCAGAGCAATCAGAGCATGGAGGGCCGAGCTGTGGCTTTTGTCTCTCGCTGCTCCTGCAATCGGCCCACCAAGTAACAAGCTAATGACCACAGCACCCTTGGAAGGACTCCACAAGCTCACTCACTCGCTCTATGAATGACAGGATTACACGTTAGCAACATGGAGAGCCGCTGGGAACTACAGTAGGATAACCTCATTTTTGGTATTTTTAAGTCAACTACAGAAAATACTCGAAACCAAGCATAACTTTGAATTTTGATAAATAGGGGGCAGTCCTATTGCGCTCCAGCATGTGTCCTGATTCTTCAGTTTCTACATTACTCACAAAAAGGTGGGGAAATTTGACTTTTGGGTGAAATTTTAGGACAAGTCTTCTCTGATGAATGTTCATGTCCAACTGTTCAATGTTCAGTACTTTTTGCACAAGTTGCAAAAGTCATAACATGTATTTGATCCTTGAATCAACCTGGTTCAGTGACAGCTGCTGTTTAAACAGTCATCCTCATCATGCTGTTCACATTTTGACATTATGAGACCAAGGCGACACCTAACAATGGATCAGCATTACCTTGCCATTGTGATGCTTTAAAGAGGACGTTCTCAGACAGAAGTGGCCACTGATCTTAGAGCGTCAGAGTGTCATCAGCAGGTTGAAACAGAGATACCGAGAGACTGGAAGAGTCACAAAAAGAAGTAGAAGTGGACGTCCTTTGGCCACATCCCATGCTGATGACCGCTACATTGTGAACAATACCCTGATGATAAATTCGACTCAACTACAGGCACGTTTAAGGGAGGTGAAAGGCACCCACGTGTCACGTCAGGCCATTCAAAAAGGTTGATGTCAGTGTGGTCTGTGTGCTAGATGACCTGCAAAGGTACCTGACCATACCCCTAGGCACAGGCTTCATGGGCCAGGGAGTATTTACGCTGGACAAGGGACAAGTAGGCCTCAGTGCTGTTCTCTGATGAAAGTCGATTCACGTTGAGCAGAAATGATGGCCGCCAACGATGTCGGAGACGTCAAGGAGAAGTCACAGAGACCGCTATGCATCAGCCACTGTTGTTACCAGACGAACTTTTAGTGGTAGCAGTGTTACAGTGTGGGAAGGTGTGTCCGGTCGGTACAGAACTGCCCGACACTTTGTGACAAGCTTATAGTAACCGAATAGCATTATTACGGTAATGCAGTGGTTGTGCCCTTCCATGAACAACACGGGCCTAATTTCATCTTCATGGACAACAATACTCCAACTCATCGAGGTTGCATCATCAGGGAACGGCTGTTGGAGATTGGTGTACCTCAAATGGAATGACCTGCACATTCTCCAGACCTGAATCCGACTGAAAATCTGTTGGATCAGCTAAGTCGCCGTGTCAAGGCTCAAAACCTTAGTGACCTGAGAGCTGCCCTTCAAGAAGAGTGGACTTATGAGCAGCATGGGACGTCATTGTCAAGTTGAAATTGATGCTCAACGGCACATGAAGAGTTATTGAGACCAGTGCATCCTTCTACTTAAATATCCTGCTTTCATAATATAATCACTGTATTGTGAACGTTTTACATTTTCCATCAATTTCATCTGAAAGCCAAATATCCCTAACTTTTTGTGAGTAGTGTACAGATGCATTGAATTTCTCAGTGATTCAACTGACCATGCAGCCAGTCGCATAGGAACATTCATCTGGGTTTGTTTTGACGTTTGTTTTTCTTTATCCAGAGCCTGTGTCTACTGTATCATCATTTTACCTATTACAAAACGCTCAAAACATTTTCTTAGTGTTGCATCATCCTAAATTTAGCCTGGCCGTCGGAGGATCATGAAAAATGAAATAGCCTTTCATAGAACAGCACCCCACCCCCACATCCCAAAAAATATATATATATTTTTTTTAAGTAGCGTTGGGGCCTCAATGCAGGTTTGACGTGTCAAGTGAACACCTGGAGGTGCGGCGTTATCACATTCTTCCCTTTGATTCGTACATAGCTAGAATAGCAACAGCGCCACATCACAGCCCACATAAATCTCATCTGGGCCAGGGCCAAATATGTCGACACAGCATCAGCGCGCCCTTCTGACTGAGCAGTCTATCATCAACAGTTCTCTGTCTTCAACATGCAGATTTTACATTTTAAAAATAGTGTAAAGTTTAGTTTAAGGTGACTGCTGCTCACTGGATGACTTAATGTTCAGCACTGTTATTGTACATCAGCAGGGTTGCAAACAACTATGTGGGTATGGCGCCCTCTGTTGTCCGAACAGTTCGAAGCAGTTCAAAGTGAAAGTGACTTTGAAACAAAGCCAACGTGTCAATAAGGTCGCTACTTCCTTCTTCCAAATACAGTACTTAGATTTACTTAGCAGGCTGTCTGCAAAGCCTTCTTAACAAAAGCTCACCTACGTAGGAAATAAATACATTTTATTTGTTTTGTATTTTTGAAGGGCGGTGGTCAATTGGTTAGCACGTTTGATTCTGCTCCGGCCTTCCAGTATGGAGGAGTTTGAATGTTCTCCCCATGCCTGTGTGAGTTTTCTCACTTTTCTTCCCATATTCCAAAAACATGCATGGCAGGTTGATTGGCCATTCCAAATCGTCCCTTGGTGTGACTGTGAGCGTGAATGTTTTTTTGTCGGTGTGCCCTGCGATTGTCTGGCTACTGGTTCAGGGTGTCCCCCGCCTACTGCCCCAAGACAGCTGGGTTAGGCTCCAGCACGCCCGCAACCCTTTTGAGGATAAGCCGATTAGAAAATGGATGGACAGATGGATGGATTGATGGATGGATGAATGGATGGATTTATGAAAAAAATAAATTCACAAACAAATCCATGAATCAATACAGTAATTACATTTCTTCCCAAAGGCATTGTGGGGGGAAACAGGTTTTCAAACTTTAAATGTAGGACATCTCAAGGAGCTTTGGTTTTTAAACACAACTGAAAATGAGGGACAACTGCTTTATCCAGATTAGAGCCAACATTCATCTATATTTGTTTTGATTTTTCACCTATTTTAAAAGCACTATTCCAGTATTTATCTTTAAGATTTTATATTTATTTATTTAACTTTAGCGTTGCTATTGGTAACCAATGTCAACATTTTACAAATTTCACAGTCCTGTATGGCATATTGTATTTTATTTATTTTGTGACCATTATTCATAAGCAATCATAATAAAAGAAAAATAAGAAACAGTGTACATTCATTTTTATTGAATAATGGTATTGTTTGTGTCTATTTGTTTTAATATTATTAAATATACATACATAAATCGGAAATATAGAAATTTTCGTTACATTGAACAATTTTAATAACTTGTTAAAAGAGGGACTTCTCTCCATTGTGTTTCATAATAACATTTCATACAAAACTAATTACATCTTACATTGCGTATTGATTTTTAAAGAAGACTAATTGATCTTATTCCTACCTGCTAATGTGGCAAAATTACTGATTTAACCTCTTATTGTCCATTCTCGGTCAACTATTGGTGAAATAACTTCCTCATTACAGATACTTATAGAGTTAAAGATAGTTATATAGTTACTTTTCATACCAAATATATTTTAACTGCGTGCGTGTTTTGAAATAAATCTAAATTCGTAACTTGGGTTACTTCTGCCCTTTCTTCACCTTCTTCTACTATGGGGGTCCACTAAAGGGATACTTCCGGTTTACCCGGAAGTCAGCGTAAATCCCAAAGATGGCGGAGCAAGGTCCGATGGCCATAGCGATGCGGCTACGAAACCAGCTGCAGACCGTCTACAAGCTGGACCCGCTAAGGAACGAGGTGAGCGGGACGTGGTTCTCGGGGGCGACTGCTCGGGAGGAGCCACGGGCGGGCCGGTTCAAGCGTTTACGAAGCGGACCCTCGCTTCGCTCGTTGTCGCGGAGCTGATGGGGACAGCGGAGAAGGTGGCGGGGGCTGGGGGGGTGGGAAAGGAACGAGATGCTGGGGGACAGTGAGCGTGTCTCATGGTAGCCGTGAGTCAAACCCCCGCGACTCACAGCTCGAAATGTGGAGCCGGAGCCTGCGTTGGCCAGTTCCGCACACGGCGATGCTTCGCTTTTATTGGCTTTGGAGAATGTAAACACTTGCACGGAGCTCCTGCTGCTAGCTGAGCACACGCGCCCGTGTGGTTTGTCACAGGCTAACCGCTCGTTCGCGGAGCTGTAAAAGTGCAAAATGTTGTACTGCAACTTTGTTCAATGACATGTTTTCATTTTGATACGGTAGTTACTTGAGGTAGTAAAAGTGATTCGGCCCCCGCCCCCTCTCACCACCCGTCCGTCATTTTCCAAGAGGAGGTCGAAGTTCAGGCTCATTCACACAGCTGTGCAGCTCTGGCGCAGGGAAAGTCCACGGTGACAACAGGGACCGCCACAGCGGACAAAAAACATAATTACACGTTGAAACGAGCAACCAATAGCAAGCAAGCAACATGTGTTGTGTCAAGTAAGGCGGAACGATTTTGAAAAATAATTAACTCCTCTATAATGCAATTTGATATGCATTTTTACAAGGTCCTCTTGCCATGTTTGTGTGTTTAATCACCAATATTAGCTCTTTCAAATTCAATGGTCAAAGAAAATCAGCCGATTCTGTTGTTGTTGCTTTTTGCCTTTAGCCTAAACACATTACAACATAAGAAAAAGAATATGACGATTCACCTTCCCCCAAACACAAAAATTGGCCAGTTTTGCCGTTTTTTTTTCTCTGTAGTAAACGTTAAACAAATACTGAAGGACAAACTGTTACAAAACAGTTAAATGTTCCACCCTTAATTGATATATTTATTGCTGTAAGTAATAACGGACCAAATAAGAAGTTGTTTGATTCATTACATTTATTTGTCAATTAATCTGGCGATTTATAGGTTAAAGGAATTTTATTCTGACAAATACTATGGATGCTAACAAATCCATATGGGTCATGCCCAAGTATAGTTGTCTGAAGACAGCCTCAGTATCAATGTGAGATTCGTTAGCCCAGCTATGCTCTTTCACATTGTGTTAGTTTAAAGATTACGGACTTTACTTGGACAAAGTGGTTTGGAGCAAAGCGGCGCAGACAACAAGACATGAAACACTCTACTGGCCCGGTGACACGTGTGGGGTGGGCACCTCGTCCACCTCACTCAGCAAAGCATAAAGTCTGCTAGAAGTTTGATCACCCACCTTTATCTTCAATTATATCCACACAGCTACCCGGAAGTTAAATGTCACACTGGTGACGCGGTATGTGTGCCGTATTATCAATCCATTTTTATGAGTACAATGCATGACAACCCGCAATATAGCTCCTGGTATCAGTGTGATGTGTTACGATGTGAGATGTGATGATTGTGTTTGTTATGTTCTCCTCTCTTAAATTGATGTCCATGTTGCCAGGAGGAAGTGAAGATAAAGATCAAGGACCTGAACGAACACATCGTGTGCTACCTTTGTGCCGGCTACTTCATCGATGCCACCACCATCACAGAGTGCCTGCACACATGTGAGTCCCCGGACATTTTGTTTTTGAAAATGTCACTGACATCACCTCCAACCTAAGTACTTTTGGTGGATGTGTCTGTCCATCTGTTTTCAACTGGGTTTTTACTCAGCCCAGCTCATATATTTTTTTTTTTTTTTTGGCAAGAGAAGTGACATTGAAAAACAACCATTCATACCTGAAATTTATGTGTTTGGATTTTTGGAGCAAGCCGGAGTACTTGGAGAGAAAGTTGTGAAAACATGCAAACGCCACACAGGAAGGCCAGAGCCAAGCTCCAAACCCTTGAACTCATAAGGCGTAGAAAAAATAGTAGTGTGTTTCCGGTAACCCGACCGACCGAGAATTTCTACGTCGAAAAAAAACTTTACGGTCGGCATTTTTTTCAAACAACCCTCTACATTTTTGTGTAGAGGGTTTACATCGGTGCAAACTCTCGCGATATTCACGTTGAGCGCGTGCGTCGTTTGCCCTGTCGTCTGTCAACAACATTGAAACATGGCGGCGGCCGCGATCTCCGACGATAGTTTAAACCGCGTTTTCTGTGTTACAGTCGCATGCTCTCACTGTAATGTTAAGAAAATAGCATCCATTGATGTATCGAAAAAATTCAGTGAACTATTTGATGAACACCACGGGCCGAGTCAAAACCGAGGGTGGAAGAGGGCGGAGGCGGCGGCGCGACCCGGCCCCCCGAGTCCGGAGTGGGGAGAAAACTAAATAGGCGGCGGCGCCGCCGGCCGCGGAGCAGCAGGTTCAATGTCTTCTTGTTTTATGTTTTATGGTTATTTTGTATAAATTTTTGATGGAAAAAAAAAATTTAAACTCTGCTGAAATTTCATGTTACCGGAAACACACTATCTTTTTTGTTTGGCCTAAGTGGGAGGCAGATACGCTCAGTACGAGGTCACCGATTCTAAAGTGTGCATTTTGAAATTCTATTAGAAATATATTCTTAAAAAAAATGTATTGGGGGGGGACCCCCTCTGGATTTTTAAAGGGTAAAATTCTGATCACCGATTAATCGGCCATTGGATTTTAAAAAAATCAAATCACTAACTTAGGTCCCTTATCACTCACACCAACAAATATATGAATGATGGGTAGAATATTTGACTGTTTTACAATATTACATTTTTTAGTATTTGTTTAACTTTACAACAGGGAGAAAAATCGGCTAAAATCAACTTATTTATTTATTTGTAGGGCAGGGATGTTGTTTGAATGTTATCACCTTCTTCTTATGTTGTTAATTTGTTCAAAGAGCTAATATCGATGGAATCATGAATCGGCCAGATGATTAATTGGTTGGGTCCAAGTTTTAAAAAAAAAAAAAACAAATCTGCAGTGAACCGCCACTATTCACGGGGGAAAGGGACCAACCGCTGTTGCAAAAAAAAAAACAATAAACCAACAATAATTGACGATATGCCACTAAAAAGGGTCTGAGTAGCGCACGCTTAAGATGCTGCAAGATGCTGGCAAAGCTTGCGAAATGGAGAGGACCATAAAGCACCAACACCGTGCATCTGGCATGTACACAATCATGAACCCATGTTACATAAATGACTGTCTTGAGTGAATAATTGCACACAAACAAAACACTTTCACATGAGGCTCATTCATAGTATTGGCTAACATGCTCGCCAAACTCACGTGACATTAGAACCGGGCGAATGAATCAACAAACACAAATGCTATTAAGTCTTTCAACTTACCTTTGGCACTGATACGCAACAATAAAAGGTCAATTGTAATGGCAAAGGAGATTCAAAACCAACGCCAACATTCCACCAGATGATGCCAATGAATGCATTGAACTGCTTTGGCACGAACACAACAATTAGAACAGAAACCAACATTTTAGTCCAAAATTAGACATTTTCCCTCCCAAAATCTGCTACTTTAAATGTATTTTTTAAATTATTCTAAAAATTATGTTTCTGAAACATTTAAGTGGAAGTTAATTTAAAAAAAAAAGACATTCTCCTCTGTGTTTCCTTTCCAGTCTGCAAGAGTTGTATCGTCAAGTACCTTCAGACCAGCAAGTACTGTCCCATGTGCAACATCAAAATCCACGAGACGCAGCCCCTGCTCAACCTCAAGCTGGACCGCGTCATGCAGGACATTGTCTACAAGCTGGTGCCCGGCCTTCAAGAAAGTACGTGAACTCGTTCTCATGGCGTCTTGTCCAAACTTCAAAATAATGAAAATCATCCAAATCTTGTGTGTGTGTGTGTGTGTGTGTGTGTGTGTGTGTGTGTGTGTGTGTGTGTGTGTGTGTGTGCGCGTGTGCGTGTGTGTGTGTTTGAACAGGCGAAGACAAAAGAATAAAGGAGTTCTATCAGTCGCGGGGGTTGGAGAGGGTTATTCAGCCTGCAGGAGATGGTGAGGATGAAAATAGAGTTAACGGTCTGCCAGTTCATTTTATGGTGAATTCTGCATTCTGTCATTGAGCCACTGAGATCAATAACATTTTCTGAATGTGAATTGGAATGCTGAAGTCACCGGAAGAGTTTTTGCAAACATCACTCACAACCCCAAAAATTCGAAATTAAGTTGTATACAGTAAGTATTCTGTAGTAAGGAATCATATTTGCACTGTTCAATCTTTCCTTATAGTTAATCCTGAGTATCGAGCGGGGCTTGCTTGTGTTTGCGCCACTGCGGGCTTCTGTATGGGTTCCGGGTACTGGAATTTCCGTTGTTATGAATCGATCGTGAATGTAATATTGTAGTTGAAATTTTAACGAATAGGTTTTTATTCCGGGTGGGGCAATTTCCGTTTGAAAGAACTCCGTAGATGGGAATATTTACTGCATTTAAAAGGGAGGGGTGGTGTCACACAAAATTGCAATGTAAGTGAATAAATTCAGACATTATAGAAGAAAAAGTAATAATTTGAGAAAAACGATTAAAAAACGTCTATTTTCTAGGGGAAAAAAAGGCTCTTATAGTGTGAATAAGTTACACGCAGAATACTCATAAAATAATCTGACTTTCACAAAAATAGTCATACATTTCAAAAAAAGATCATACATGTGGAAAATATCTATTTTGAAGGGAAAAAAATCTAAATCTTACTATGTTTGAGGAAAAGTAAAATACTCAGTCTTCAGATAAATGTTTGTTTTGAGGGGTAAAAGAAATATAATTCTTCAAAAATCTCACATATTTGGGGGCATTTTTAAAATGTGTTTGAGAAGAGGTAATCCTGTGAAAATTGTCATATATCTTTGAGAAAAAATTTCTAAAATTTCAGCACATAGTTGTTTATTTTTAAAGGAAAAAAATATGAATTGTGAAAAAAAGTTTTCTTTTTGAGGAGGAAAAAAATTCTATGAAAGGAAACCGCTTTGTGTTTTGGAGGCCAAGTACATTTTTGAGGAAAAAAGTAAGAAAAATATATTTGAGTTGATTTTTTTTGTCGATAAATATTTTCAAAACAGTTTCATACGTTGAAGAAAAAAAAAGTATTTTTTTCTAGTTTTGTGGGGGGAAATGCTAGAATTATCTTGAATCTTTTGAAAATAGTTTAATATTAGCCAAGAAAAAAATCATAAATCATGAGTTTTATAGTATACTAGAGTCACATCTAACTTTCTGTTACATTATTACTTTAAAAAATACCCTTCTGTTTGCTGAAATTGTGTATTTCATTTTTTCACGAATATGTTAAAAATAACAAAGTCCGATATTTTCCAAAGTAGTCATCATTAATTTAGGGAAAAAGGGAAAAAGATTCCAAGTACTCACAAATTTTCAGCTGTCAAGTGTAAAAAGAAGTTTACCACTACATAGGTAAATAGAGTAAAACTACTCATACAGTGAAGTAAATTTCGGAGTCATTTCTACAATAGTGAAAAGCCTATTATGAAGTTCAGCTACATGCTATGCGTGCTAGCATGTGTTTGCTAACATGAATGCAATTAGTATTTAATGGTTTCATTGTGACTGTTCATAATGTAGCGTGCCTGTGTTGTTTGTTCCAGATTGTGTATCAGACGCGTCAGGTTTACCGTACACCAGCTTTGACCACTCCAAGGCTCACTTTTACAGATACGACGAGCAGGTGTCGTTGTGTTTAGAGCGACTAAGGTGAGATGCTCGCATTCAAAATGTCTTATGAATTATTATTAGAATAGTGTATTATTGGAAATTATGTTTTTTGTGTGCAGTTCATCACTCGCGGGGAAAGATAAGACGAAAATTGCCTTGCAGGTCAGTCGCGCGCGCAAAACACAATTTTATGAAGATATACAACACATTTAAAAAGTCTTCACGCCCCTATTCAAATGCCTTTTTTTAATATAAAATAACGGGACCAAGATTTTCATTTCAAAAACCGATGAGAATACCTGAACTTTATTTGGAGTTAATCTGATGAAGCAACATTTTTGCACCATTAGTGTGACATCTAAGCCGTACAATTTTTTTTTTACGTTTCTTTGTGACCAACTAAAACCAAACAACTGAGATGAAGTGGCTGCACAAGTGTACCTGTATACACCCTCTTATAACTAGGATGTGATCATGGTTGATCGTTCACATTCCGAAAATGTTCAGAGAAGTCAGCACACAATTTAAAGTGATTCTGATGAATAAAGTTCTGAGATTCCATTAGGCTTTTGAAATGATTTATCTTAATCTCACAAAAACCTGGGATTTGAGCAAGGGTGTGTAAACTTTTTTTTTTTTTTTTTTTTAATCAACTGTATTTGTCATCAAGTTGTGGAAACGTTAAATTTTATGTAAACAACTTTTTGTATGCGTGTGTGTATGTGTGTGCGTGTGTGTGTGTGTGTGCGCGCAGCAGAAGTTTGTGCGTTGTTCTGTGCGAGCGGAGGTGAGGCATCTACGCAAAGTGCTTTGTCATCGACTCAACGTGGAAAAACATCAGGTAGGTTGCACGCACTTGCTCACTTCCATTTCATGAATTATTTATGATGATGATTTTTATTATTGTTGTTGCTGAATTTGTGTTGCAGGTCCAGATGTTGTTCAACGATGAGTTTTTGCCCGATCACATGACCATGAAGCGCTTATGGTTATCACACTGGTTTGGAAAGGTGATGTGACACATCAATTTATATTTGCATCAACAGTAAATTAAATGTGTAGAGTGGGAGAAAATCTAATCAAAGTTTATACACACACACACACACACACACATCTCTCTCTCTCTCTCTCTCTCTCTCTCTCTCTCTCTATATATATATAGATATAGATATAGATATATATAGATATATAGATATAGATAGATAGATAGATATAGATAGATATATATATAGATATAAAATGTAAAAACTACAAGTAAATGAACCAAAAAAAACAGAAGATGTGCAAATAGATACAAATAAAATGAAATTTTTTTTTTTTTAATTTAAGTTAAATACAAAGAATAATATAACAGAAAAATCTAATAAAAATATTTGAAATAATAATAAAATCCATCCATCCATTATCTGATCCGCTTTATCCTCACAAGTGTGGCGGAGGGTGCTGGAGCCTATCCCAGCTGTCTTCGGGCAGGAGGCGGGGGACACCCTGAACTGGTTGCCAGCCAGCCGCAGAAAATAAAAAAACAACTTATCATTATGTGTATAGCGTTTTAACAACAGCTGCAGCTGTAACATAAAATATTAATAAAACAGAACACATGACAGTGACAATAATAATACAATAATAAAATGTAAAAGTCTTCAAAGGACAAAAAAACTTAAATAAATTTGAAGTGCGCTTACAGTGTAGACAAACAAAAACAAACTAAACTACATACTGTATGTGCAGATAACTAAATAAAATGCAAATAAACTATATATATATATATATATATATATATGTGTGTGTGTGTGTGTGTGTGTGTGTGTGTGTGTGTGTGTATGAAAATAAATGAAATGATGTACAATTAAAATAACGTACTTAAAATAAGTTTCATGAAAAGAAATACCAAACAATTAGTCAGTAAATAAAAAGCCAAATAATGTAATAAATATAAAATACAGTAGTACCTCCACTTACGAACGTCTCTTCGTACGAAATTTTCAAGTTACGAAACGCCCAAACAGGAAAATATTGTGTCTTGTTACGAAAGAAATTTCAAGATACGAAAAGTAAAAATACAGTATGGTCTGCTCATCGCAGCTACGAGTTTCCTGAATGTAACATACTTATAGCTGCTCTGCCATTGGCTATTGCCCAGCATCATCCTGGCATCCCATTGGCTCAGAGGGACCTCGACCGTATATGTCTATGTGTGTAGATGTGTGTCTATGCAGTGTCCTCGTCATTCACCCCTCGTACCATGAGGCATTCCGATAGTTTTACGTAAATGTGAATCACCCAGAAAAAGTATTCACCAGTCGGGCGACTGCTCACGATGCTGATGTTTGCCTTGGACATTTTTCGAAAGATCGTTAAAAGTCGACAAAAGCAAACGTCCTTGGATCGGTTCTTGACAAAACGCCAGGCAAAAACTACTTCTGAGAGAGAACATGGACTCAAGAAGGCAAAAAACAATGAGGACGGACGCAGTTAAAAGTTAAATGACCATCATTTTTATTCTTTATTCTTTGTTGACATGATGCACAACTCTCATTTATTGTGCAATAATCTAATTGTAACATGTATTTGTTACATATTTTGAAAAATTTTTATGCTTTAGAAAACGTCTGAAACTTTGGGGGGCTTGGAACGAATTAGGGCATTTGCATGGAAAACGTGTCTCAATTTACAAAATTTTCTAGTTAAGACATTCCTTCCAGAACTAATTAATTTCGTACGTGGAGGTACCACTGTATATCAAAACATACATGAAATAATGAATAATAATCCATCCATCCATTATTCAAACTGCTTACTCTCACATGGGTTGAGGGGCCATGCTGTTGACGAGCTGTCTTCGGGCAGTTGGCGAGGTACACCCTGAACTTGGTTGCCAGCCAATCGTAGGGCACACAGACAAACAGCAACCATTCGCACATTTTTGACGAATCATGTGAATAGGAAATGCATTTATTGAAATGTTTCTTTTGTCTGTCAGGCGCAACCGCTAGTGCTGCACTACACCATCAAGGACAAACGTAGCAGATAGGATTCCGATGGACTTTGGCCTTTCTTCCTTCACCAACACAGCTGTACATATTTTGTACAATACATAATTCTATTTTAATAATAGTGTTTGTGTACATGAACTTATTTTCTCGCCTTTTTGTATTTTTGAAAATAAATTAAAAATGTCAAGCAAGCAAAGGCTGTCTTCAAGCTTATTGCATTGAAAAATGTGCGTGTGTGCGCATGTGCATGTGTATATTTTATATATATATACAGTCAAACCTCGGTTTTCGTCCATAATCCATTCCAGAGGGCTGTTCGAAAACTGAAACCACACTCTTTTTAAAATAAAAATGTTTACTAAACACGTCTGCTCACAATGGAAAGCAACACGAGGAAACGTCACTTCCTCGTGTAAGGAAGGTGAGAGGAGTTAAATGGTGCATTCAAGTGCGCTCAGTTTGTTCGAGAACCGAGACATTCGAAAACCGAGGTTTGTCTGTGTGTGTGTGTGTGTGTGTGTGTGTGTGTGTGTGTGTGTGTGTGTGTGCGCGCGCGTGTCTGTCTCTCTCTCTCTCTCTCTCTCTCTCTCTCTCTCTATATATATATATATATATATGTATATGTGTGTGTGTGTAATGTGTATGTATACACACGCGCACACACTCCACGTGTGTGTAATGTGTGTGTGCGCGCGTATTCGATAAAAATATGCTGAAGGGCCAAACTGAACAAGCAGTACCAACGTTTTCCGCCAGATGGCGTTATAGCTCTTTTTACATCCCGTTCCGCGCTTTCTCACTGGTCGCCACGTCACGTGGACGTATTCGGCTCATATTACCGCATTTCAATCGTCCAACTGTTCATGGTGGATCGTTTGGATCGGCATGCCACAATATACTACTTACATTTAATTTATATACACATAAAAGTGTCACATGGTCGTAAATAAACACTGCTAATGTGTTAATGGGTCTTCTATTACCCAATGGAGCAAAATTAAATATTGGCCTTCTGAAACACCGGACGCTGACAAGTTGCTCTCTCCCGTGTCATGTCAAATGATATACTGTACACCAACAAAATGTTCACAACGAGTTCAAGCAATAAAGAAATACTCAATTAATACCCAAATGAAGACAAAGCATTATTATCTGGACAACTGCGGATATTGCAAATGGACCTAATAAATTAACCAGTGAACATGTTTACTTTTTTTTTCTTAAAAATTCTGTACTAATGGCCATAATTCATTCATTACATCTTGAAGCTATTACTATTATTATTTTTATTATTGTTATCAATAGTCGTAGTTGGCGCACCAGAATTCATATGTAGCACACAAACATTACACAAAAAATATACAATCACACATGTATGAAGGCATGACACACATAAGCACATGCACACAGTATACACAATTAACAAACAGAGAAATAATAATCACAATAATACACGAACATATACAATACATATCCATACAATTAGACCCACGCACACAATAAAGCCATGTAAATAATACACACCATAGCACACTATAGCACATACATAATACAGAGAATGCACATTCAGACACACAATACACATGTGATTATCAAAACAATACACACATACACGGAATACACATTAAGCAATACATAAACAATCATAACACGCACACTATACACGAACAAAGTACATGCAAAGACAATCATACACAAACATACATAACACAATAACACCCCCCCCACACACACACATGCGAATCTAAGTTGCACTTGCTTGCATCCACTTGACTTGACCCCCCTCCGAGTCCCCTCTTACCTTAGGTGGGTTGCTTGTTGTGAACGGGCCTAATAAAATGGGGGTGGCCACTTGAACTTTGAACCCGTGTGCTCACAGCCCATTACTTCCTTTGTGAGGTGGGCAGCGTGCACATGCATGGCCCTTCACATTGCCCCCACATCACTCACACATGCGCTTTTTTTTTTTTAACATTTTGCCCCCATTCAAAAGCATGCATCTCCAAATGTTTTGGAAACACATGGAGGGTTTGTTTGTATTTAAAAACAGGATAATTGGTTGTATTTTGAGTATACATTCTTTTTTGTAGTTTTGAAATAAAAATCCGAATACAAATGCTTTTTGTTTTGTTATTTTTTCAAGTGACATTGAAAAAAACAAACCTTGACTCAACTGCAGTTTTTTGTTGTTTTGGGATACATATTTTTTTCGAATCACAAAATGTGCTTTGTTTTTGTTGTAAAACGTTTTGTTTTGTTTTGTTTTGTTTTTGGGTTGTTTTAATCACAAGACCTGGATTTACATGCTGTTGGTTTTGTTGTCTTCCTGATATCCTGGTTACAGTGTACATGCTTTTTGTCTGTGTTCTTTTTATTGATTAAACACCTCACAACATTTGGGGATATTTGGTTCTTGTATTTTGTGTTTGTTTTTCAGATCACTTTTTTTTTCCTGTCTCCAAAGCTGGATTTAGCTCTACTGCAGATGTGTTTTGTTTTTCCTTGCTCTTTGAGATATATTCTAAATTTTAAATAGCATGAATATTGCACGTGCCTTTTGTTTTTGTTGAAAAAAAAAACACTTTGAGATACATGTTTAGTGTTTTTTTTTCTTCACTTTATTTCTTTCTTCTTTTTTGTTTACTTGATGTTTTTTGGTTTGGGTGTTGTTTTCCAGTTTAAAAAAACCCTCACGTTTGGAGATAGAGCACATGCTTTTTGATTTATTTTGATTTGTATTGCAGTTTCTTTTTTGTTGCAGTTTTTTTTTTTTTTTTTTGCTTTTTTTGCTTGTTGAATATATTTTTAAAAAAATCTGCCATATTTGTTAAAATCACAAAATTTTGATGCACAGTTTGTTTTTGTCATTTTTTCTGAGGAAAACAACCCGGCATGGTCAAGCTTTTTGTTTTTGTTGTGTTTTTGAAATGCAACATTTGGAGAGACGTACGTGCTATTGTTTTGTTCGTTGTTATTGTTCAGCAGGAAGTTGCCCCTTCAAAAGAAGGCGGCTCGTGAGCCAAATGGCGTGTGGTGGCGTGTCGGTGCGTGCGTTTTCTTCAGGAGGCGTGTTGACTTCACACTGACCCATTTGCTATTCATGGGCCGTCCCCCTCCCCGCTTGGAAGGGGGCCAGATGCGTGGAACTGTTCTTGTGTTCCGTACAGGAGCCATCAATCAAATGTGTCCTCCGCGGAAGGATGCATGGAAGCATATGGCGCCGGGGCGGGAGAAAGCTACCAGCTTCTTGTGTCAAGATGCGCAAAGAAAAGAGAAGCAATAAAGCTTATTGTGACGTCAGGTCACATTCACTTTTGGGGGGGAGAACAAGGCGACTGTTTAACATTGTTTGTGTTACACACAAAGGACACGTTGTGCCATTTTGTTAAGCACACGACATCGTTAAATCGTTTTGTTTTGTTTTTTGCCCGATTGTAAAACAAAATTTTGCGGTTAGCTTATGGTTAACGATAATCCATCCATCCATCCATTTCTGAACCGCTTTATCCTCACTAGGGCCGTGGGGGGTGCTGGAGCCTATCCCAGCCGTCTTCGGGTAGTAGGCGGGGGACACCCTGAACCGGTTGCCAGACAATCGCAGGGCACACACACACACTGACGAATAACCATTCGCGCTCACACTCACTCACACCTAGGGACAATTTGGAGTGTTTAGTCAGCCTGCCATGCATGTTTTTGGAAACTGGGAGGAAACCGGAGTACCCGGAGAAACCCCACGCAGGCCCGGGCAGAACTTTCCAAAATCTCATCTGGATGCTATACACAGGAAGCCCGCGGCACAGAATCGAACCCATGACCTCTGCGCTGTCAGGCGGACTCGCTAACCAGTCGACCACCTCGCCGACGTTCACTATAATAACTTATTGAAAAACAAATCATGATCGTGGTGTATTTATATATATATATTTTTTTTACATTTTGTAATACTGAACATCTAAAAAATAAATAAAAAAGATACTACTCATAGTTTGGAGGTCGCTTTTTTTGGGGGGGGGTGCGGGGGGCGTACGTTTAATCACATAACATGAATCTATATTTTGAAACTCCAGTCAAAACATTAACTCACCAAGGCTCATGATGCGTGATAGAAAAAAATCGTTCATGACGTCAGATATGTTCTCAAATTTAGCACGCAAGTGGTACTTTAATCCTTCACAGAAAGCCAATATTTTACTTTAATTTTTTACAAATTCATCTGAATATTGATTGGAAGTTTATTACTTTAAAACATAGGTTGCGTTTTAAATCCGTTTTCAAAAATACTTCCATGTTGAATCGTGATGGCGGTGTTGTGGTTGCTATTGGTTTTACAGTTTAGTCTATTAAAACTAATTTCGAGTTGACAATAATTCTGAGCAAAAAATATCAAATTTTTAGTCAATATTCATTTTTTTTAAGTGCCAAAAACCATCATGATTTTAAAAAAAAGCAGGAATAATGACATTATTCTTAAATAAAAGACTCGATTTTTACTCAGCCAATAAAAAATTCTGATCATTCGTGGGGGGGAAAGAATCAATCTTATCTTTTCTTGAAATATGATAGGGCCTTTATTTACATAGATGCTGATTAAATACGTTAAAATCCTCATGTTGACCTTTTTATATATATTTATATATTTACTGTATATGTACACAGAGAGAGAAAGAGTGTAAAAGGCTGCAGTGGCTTGTCGTCGTCATCATCATCATCATCATCATCTAAATAATGACCTTTTCATATACTCCAGTCAATCATACAAACTGTTGTCAAAAGGAAAAAAGTGAAGAAGGTGATGAGCTGTTAAAATGTTTATTAAAAGAGTAAGTCCTCTTCAAAGTCTTTACAAGTCCCATAATAAATTAAATCGAAAGGAAGAAGAAGAAGGGGAAAAACACCCCTTTTGTGAGAATATCCGTGCAAAACTTGGGGAATTAAAAAAAAAAAACTTTCTAAATGTCTTTCGTTTGTAAAAAGGAAGGATGTCAATCGTCCACTTCGATCTCCTCGTCGTCCTCCGAGAACTCGTCGGTGGTCTGGCCCCGCGACGAGGAAGGCGACTGGGGGAAGATCCGGTGCGAGGGGATGGTCCCCCTGGCCGGGGATCCGCCCGGAGAGCTGCCTTCAACGGCTTCCCCTCCTGCGCCCCCTCGGCCTTCTCCCGGAGCCTCGTCGGCATTGTCCATGGCGACGAGCTTGTGGAGTGTCTGCGGCGTGATCTTCTTCAGCGACTCCACGTCGGCCTTCATTTCCTCCAAGTCGCGCTTAAGCTTGGCGCGCCGGTTCTGGAACCAGGTGATGACCTGCGCGTTAGACAAGCCCAGCTGGCCGGCGATCTGGTCCCGGTCGGCCGGGGACAAATACTTCTGGTACAGGAAGCGCTTCTCCAGCTCGTAGATTTGATGGTTGGTGAAGGCCGTGCGGGACTTTCGCCTCTTTTTGGACGCCTGCCGCTGGCCGAACGTGTTCAGGTGCTCCCGACCTGCGAAAAAAGCCACACACGGGGGAAGATCAAATCTGAAAAAATGACAGCCGAGATCGTCTCCATCGCAGGCGGGAATCCAAAGACGAGGTTGCTTAAACATTTGCATTCCTCAGACATTTTCTGGAGCCAATATGCCAAGTGAATTCAAACATTTACACTCGTATTTAATATTTAAGCGTAGTATCGTTTATTTCAGGAGGGAATACAAAAATAAAAAAAAGAATTAAATACCGATTATTACCCACTCCAGTGTGACATAAAAGTCGAATAACGTCGCAATATGGTAATTTTGATGACATGTTGTCACGCCTCCAAATGTCTCAATGACGCAGAGAAATTATCACAAATGTACATGAATATTGTATTGTTATATTAAAATGGGCTTAATTTAATATTTTGACGAGTGGCATATGTATTCATTCAATATTTATGTCACATGCCGTCACGCATCCGATGCGAAATTACGCATACATCCATTCCCGTCGTCAATCACGAGATTCCACATTTCAAAGCACGCCTGCTTCATATCCATCTGTAACTTAACACTTTTTTGTTAATTTATAGCTTATTGTTCAGCTTTCAGTGTGTAATTACGCACAAAATTCTCATTCAATATTAATCAGGTGCATTAATATATATCGCTCTCTATCTTTAACTTTTTTCGTTCATGTATGCCATATTTTCCATGCCTCCAATATGCAATTAAGCACAAACCGGCCCCCATCACGTATAAAAATTCCTATCAATTATACATTTGTCTCCATGACGCACGACTTGACATCGATCCATGCAAGGCCATTTTGTCACATTTCTAATCCGTAATAACACACGAAAACGCAAAGACATATGATCGATCTTGGAACATCGAGACACATCAGCATGCATACATTTGTTGTAAAGTTGTAGAATGCCACACTTTGGAGGTTGTAATCGCAAACCATATATCCACAAGTCCTGTGCGTAATTACTTCGTACCAACATGTTTTGGAGGCTGTATAACTACATGTCTACATATATTTATATTATTTGTCGACACATCTATCGTGTCACAATGCGGTTGATGAATGCCATATGGCACCTCCCTTGTGCGTAATTACGCACGAAATTGGCAGGATATGCACGAGGCAGATTTCAACCATCCATCTGTTGCAGGCCAAGTTGTTCCACATTCTCCACCTATTTTTGTTTTCACGATTTGACCGAACATCTGTAGTTTGTTCTTCGTACCTTCGGCCGCTTGGATGACGTTGACCTCCAGGCCCTTGAACGTCTTGCTGGCCAACTCCTCCAGTGCGCAGAGCGGCGACGACGGCGTGTTGATGCCGTTCCGGGCAGCGTGGTCGGCGGCCACCTTCTCCAGAACCCTCGGCCGACTCGGACACATGCTCGACGCTACGACGGAAGCGGCGGATTTTTTGACCGATGGCTTGCTGAGAATGTCCTCGATGCTGAATGGCGTCAAGGGCTTGTTGGAGTTGGCCGGCGGCGGCAGCTGGTCCAAGGGGGGCCGCCTCCTGTCCTCGCCGGCGGACTGCAACACGGAGCCCGCCTTCATGTCTTTACTGGAGGAGGTCATCGCCCGTAGGAAGAGGAAAATAAAAAGAACGGGGCGTGGGTAGAAAGTTGGCTATTTCATTCGCGAGGCACCGTGGAGCGTCCACAAGTGGTTCCGGGGGAGTTGTGCTAAAGGGGTGTCCGCGTTTGAGCTCGCATGCTCCGGCAGCGCTCGCTCGCTCGCTCGCCCCCCCGCCCCCGTCAAAAGTGCACCTATAGTCCACCGAGTTCCATGCAAATGCTCGTCAAGCAGCGGCGGACTTGCAGTTTGGGGGGGAAAAAAGGAGGAGTGGGCGGAGGAGAAAGAGGGTGAAAGTGTCCCGGAGCAGGAGGAGGAAGCAGAAGGTGACTGCTAACGAGTTGTTGTTGATTGGCCGAGGCTCAATTAGAGCGAGGCGACACCACTTCGCTGACCCTCCACGGCCCCCGCGCGTCTTAAAGGGCCGCGCCCCAAAAACTGCATTCCGAGTCCTCGAAAGAGGGGAGGAGTCCGCTCCTGCTCCCGATGATGAAGATGATGATGATGATGTGCTTCCAAATATTTACCCACGAATTCTCCCACAGAAGAGAGTCCATACACAAAATAAATACACACGACAAAACACGTTTGCCGCTAAGGACATTACTCGTGCGTAATTACACACAAAAAGTGGACCAACTTGGAACATTTCGAGTTTTACTGAAAAAAAAGACAAAAAAAGGAGAAACATACCCCCCCAAAAAAAAGTAAGTATGTTTTATTGTGAAAAAAAAAATGCCAAACGTAATTAATGAAGAATGGATGTAATTGTAAGGAAAAAAATAATTTTCAATGTAGGAGTTTTATATATATATGTGTGTGTGTGTGTGTGTGTGTGTGTGTGTGTGTGTGTGTGTATGAGGATTTCTCAAAATTGTTGTTGAGATATTGGTTGCAAATATAGTGAATTAAATGGGCATTTCATTTCATTATTTTATTTTTATGGATGGATGAGGTACAGAGGGATACTTAAAATGTAATTTTAGCCCAAATATATGGCATTTATAGCTATAGTTTATTAAGAGGGGCATTTTCATTTTTGCATTTAAAAAATATATCATATAAAAATGAAATCAATGTAATGATTGTATCTGACAAATTTTGGAGAGGCATTTACAGCTTTATGTTCATAGACAGTGGATGATAGCCAAATGAGACAGGCTGATTCTATAAAATGTTTTTTTTTCTCTTTACAGGTAAAGTCGCAGTTTTGAAGATAGACGACAAAAAACACGTTTTTGTAGCCAGAGATAGACACAAAGGTTGTATTTAGTTCGAAGATGGCAGACTTATTTCACAGCACTTTATTTTGGTTTTCATTACTTTTTATCCTTATGTTTAAATTATATGCGATCTTTACACAGGTTTTTAGATACATATTTTTACATACATACTTTTAAAGCCAATCACTGTTATTTGCACAAACACACCAAGGCCAATGTCAAATACATTATTTTATTTCATTGCTGTTTTTGTTTTGTTGTATGTGAGTTGTGTAAATTGTCAGTGCACATTTAAAATAAGAATTTATGATGCCTGATTGGTTCGAAACACATATTGAACGTTATCATTTATTAAGGCAAAGGCGTTACAGTTCAGACTGTATATCCATGTTGTTATCTTTCCACCAACAAAGAAGAGATTTTTTGTGCGTGTTCTTTCAACGAGGCCCCTCCCATCTGAATCACACATCAACACAGGCATGCAGCTAAATATGTTCAAGTGATGTCCATTAACACATAAACCATGACAACAACGCGGTGTATTGAAGGAGAGTGCGGGTACGACATGTCCACGTGAAGGAAAATTCCTTTTAGCACAATAAATAAATAAATAAACCGGCATTTCGGCCCGACTGTGAAATACCCCCCCCAACCCCCAAATAATAGAAGCTTTTTAAAATTATTCCTCAGCAAGTGCCCCGCGCTTTTGAGGCATCAGTATTTTCCCCCTCAGTGTGTGTGTGTGTGTGTGTGTGTGTGTGTGTGAGTGTGTGTGTGTGTGTGTGTGTGTGTGTGTGTGTGTGTTGTTTTAAAGAGCACTCACTGGTGGGCCATTTGTATGAGGAAGATGCGTTGTTTGTTGCGTGCCAACAGGACCATATGGTGACACAAGAAGCCATAAAACAGCACGACGTTCTATTGAGGCTGCCTTGGGGGTCTTTTTTTAATTATCGTTATTACTGTTTTTAGAGGAGGGACGGGGTCTACTTTATTAAAACACAACAATTATTTTGAATTGAAAAAGGCTGCCAATTATGAAATTGTATTTTTAACTCTTGGATATTGTATTTGAACGCTAATTTTAAAACCATGCCCAAATGCTTCTTATTTTATTTTATTTTTATGTTTTTTTACTACTCAGGCAGACGACAGCTTTTTTGTTGTTGGTTTTATTTTCCCCGTTAAAGGCAAATTTGAAAGGCTCGCCATTTGACCCCATCCATCATCCACTCATTTAATTGGATGACTTCCGTTTGGCATTTTCGCTACACGAGGCACCTGCCTGCAAGTTAAAATAAATGCAAAAACACAAAAGCGTGTGAGTAAAATCTGTTACACGAAAGTGGTTATATTTGCAAAAAAAAAAAAAAAAAGAAAGAAAGAAAGAGAAGTAAACAATAAAATTGAACAGCATAATTCTTCTACTTCTCATGATTTTTGTTGTTGTTTTCTGATCTTTTCTTATCGTATAAATGTGTAGTGAATCTTGCTGCAGTAGCAATAGGTAATTATTCTCAATTAATTAAATGTGATGCTTTAAATAGGCCATGCCAAATGTAAACATAATTAGTGCCTTAAATAGAAGGCTTACTGCGCATGTGCCACAATGCAAGTGTTTTTTTTGTCCTTTTTTAACAGAGACGCAACAAACGTGACTAACATCCATGAAACATGGAGCACAAATGACTGTTATGGTTGCGTATGTGTTTTAAGTCATAATTATAATAACATAATTATAATTATGATAATCCGTGCAATTTATCAAAACGCGCAGGTGACGACTAAAGTGCATTCATATCGATTTTAACATACTTGAGGCCCAACGGGGAAAAAAACTCCCAAATTCTATTTTCACGAGGTAATATGTTCGCATAATTTAGTCTTGTCTATTTTTTTTAAACAGTTTACATTTCCCACCTGAAAAAATAAAGATTTTGTTTTGTATTTTTCATACAGCATACAATTTGAAATCTTGTTATTAGGGATATCCGCACAATCAAATGACATCCAATAAAGGAGCTGTCTCAAAATGGAGCTTGGAAAGACAATCGAAAGTCGAATGTTTATGGTCGTATATTTTTGTTGTATCCAGCGAAGGGAAACCTGGGATTTGAAAGAGGGGTAGGTAACATTTAGTCAAAGTGTGGGCATGGGGAGCTTCGTGTGTGTGCCAAAATGAAAGTAAACGCTCGGAACCCCGCCCCCCACTCGAAAGTCATAAACGTAATCTGCTGGGGGTGACGTTTGTGTCTACTCGGACATTACTGATTTTACGGTTAATTTAAATATTTGACTCCCATTTTCGACCAAACTTTTACTTAAAGAGAGCTGAATGTGACATTTTCTTACGGTCAATTTCGTCTCAATTGATTGGAATAAAAAAAAAAACGCAAGAAAAGAACTATAACGCCCTAAAACAAGAGAAATTTTGACTTTCTGAGATAACCTTCCACATCAGTTTTGTCGAGCAGGTGACATATTTTTTTCCAAGCCAACAGCGAACGCGTCCTTCTGGTTGTTTCAACAGCAGGTGTTTGTTTGGACATTATAATCGTGACGCCAGAAGTGGCGGTAACACGTCCTTCACTGGTCTGTTGAATGCCACCGGACATTCCGCTACACCACCACTATCGTCCGCTCATCTTCTGTACCAGTTCTTTTGTTTTAGTCAAGATGCCAGAGAACATCATAAATTAATGGTCATTTCATAGTTTATTTGATTCAAACAGTTAAGGATAGAGAAAACTGGGCGTGGCTTTTACTAATATTAAACATATATGTTTTTAATTACATATACGTGCTAGATAGCAAGATGGACGTCACATTTACAGTGGTAAATACATACAGTAAGCCAGTCACATTTGCACTATAAGAAGGTTAATTTTGTCGCTTCAAATAAAAATTTATTCATTTCCTAGAATTGCGAAAATGCTGTAAATATTCCATCGACACAAGACAGCACAGTCAAATGTCACTGAAATGTTACAAAAATCCCTCAGACTTTGGTGAATGGGTCCTGGCCTATTCATAGCTGAGGTGGTTACCCAGGAGATGAGAGAAATCTTTGTACAGAAACATCTAATCAGTAAAATATTTATTTTTATTGAAAACAACTACACAACAGTACCTAAACTTTGTACTGAGGAAATAAAATAAAATAAAAATTAACAGAAAAAAACCCAGAAAAATGTATTGTACTCAGAAAATAAAAGAAAAACATCTCAACAAAAAGTCACATTTTGGGATTGGGGTGACTGAAAAGAAATTCAACAAAAATATGAGAGATGCACAAATCTTAAATAAAATGCAATAAAAAAAAGGAAAAACTAGCTTGAAAGCAGTGTGATTTCCTCATCAACTATATAAAACCTATAATCGCAGTGGTGAAACATGAACATATTTGTAAAACAAGCCCTTTTTTCATTATTAAATGAGACATCTTTTTGTTACTATTGAGAGAATATGCACATTACACTGAAGTCTAACTGGTTGACTTGGCATTGACAGACACTTGCACTTCAATGTAATAAGATCCTGTAATATTGTACTGTATCAGTATTAGTGTACTAAGTCAGTGAAACGCTACGTGCATCACACATTGTTTTCCCTACGTCTTGCTTTTATCTACATTTACTATAGTATGGTTGAGTTTTTTAGCATTGTCTTAACATTCCAGTCTGTCAAGTGTGATGGAAAAAAAGTCTTTCTGTTTTTGTTTCTAAGAAAGAAAAACTGGCCTCCATTCAGCACGATTACTATTAATGTCACTGGCCATATTTTGGCAAATGAAGACAAATGTTGGTGTGAGAAGACCGCGTTCCAGGGGATCCTTGGACAAATTAATCACTGCAATTCTATCCTCCACCACTGGGGCAGTGCTCCCACTCCTTCCGGCAGGTACCCCATGCGACTTTGCTTCAGGTAATTAAGCCGACGTGATGAGCGAGCCGAGTCTTCCGAGAGATGCCGTGACGCCTCGATCCTGCAGCTTTGCCTCCTTCCGCGCCTGCATTGAGTCCTCCTCACCTCTCTTGACATCAGGATTTCATTATGACACCCCCACCCCAATTCAGTCCACTCCATCAACACCACCAATGCATATCCCCCCAGCCCCCTTCTCCCTCTGCTCCACTTTGCTCCCAAACCAAATGAGGAAATAGCTTGTCTGCTCATTGACAGTCTCTGAGTTTGGGCCGTAAAGATAAATGATCCCAAGTATTAAAGTTTAACACATCGACAAAACCCAGGTGATCTGTGGGACTCGTGAAACAAAAAAAAAGTGTGTGGGGGGAAAAAAAAGGCTGATGAAATACACAGGAAGGTCGAACAATATAGTGCAACCTCAATTCTCCAATGGAGTTTGACTCAGGGGTCGAACGACTCAAGACATTTTTTGGTAGTCAACTATAATATGATCAAATCATCCATGACTCCAAGCTTTTTTCAACGCAGGCTGGTTATCCGTCAAGACATATTTCAATAGACCACCACCAACCATAAAAAAGCAGTCACGTGGTCAGACATGATAGGATGAATCTTTTAAGACCACCCGCAATGGGAATTGGCCGAGCTAGCGTGGCTAGCCGGTATTCTCATCCACAACCATCTTATTTTCATACTCTCTGACCTGCGCTGATGTAAAAAGAGTCTGTTGCCTTGTTGGCAGTATTCTGCTGCGCCACAGTGCGGTATAGTCCGGTAACTGCAGCAGACGGGGAAGTCGGAAGTCCTACGTAAATTGGCAGGGCAAGGCAAGAATCCAGAAGCGCAGGATTCAAGTTTTAAACGTCCATATGGAGCAGTACAGTCAACTTGTCAACTAGTCGATAACGCAGTCAACCCCTATTTGGTCAAGAAATTTTGTAAGAGCACCCGAACAGACGTCAGCGTCAATTAACTTGTACTTTTCCCGGAAAAAAAGAATGCTCGAAGAGATGAACATAAACCAGTAAGCCTGACTGTAAGTGGACTCATGTAATGCAGAGAGACTCGGTTTTGTTTGGGTGTATCCTTCTCCGCATCCTTCAGTTCTGAAAAGGAAGACAAACTACTGATCTGGTCATTTCTTAAAAAGAAAAAGAGCTGCAAGACGTTTAGTCATTTAAAACAAAAAGACCTGAGTAGTATTGAAGTACTTTTGTTCAACGTTAGGAACAAGACCTTTATCACATTTGTCATGAAATGCCTGGGTTGTGCTCATGAAATGATGACATATGCATCGTGCTTTTTTGTAAAAAGAAGACAAACTATCGCACTTTCGATGCAGTTTCAGAATCTTTCCTGTCATGTTGAATTGACTGTGAGCAGTTTCTCTCTATAGTTTAAATGTTATGTCTGTTCCTGTTTCTAAAGAAAAAACAAAACAAAACACTTTCATGTTGAGCATTTTGTTCCCTTTGTGTATATACAGTGTGAATCAAACCCGACCTGAAAACCAAGGTAGGTATCGAACCAGTTTTTGACATTCAGTTACACACTTAAAAACAACAACAACATGAAATGAAGTGATTAAAAGTGGAATGATCTATTTCTTTGGTTTACTCGTCGTTTTACCATTTCAAATACTTTTAACGGAACATGGAAATATCATTTAAAACACATGTGAGAAACATAAATATCAGGAGTGTGAAAACGGCAAGAAAAGGTCTTTTGGCCAGATCCCGTCCATAACTTACACTGTCATTGCGGTTCGTAAATATTAAGAGTGGACTCCCCATCCAAGGAGGAAAAACCCCTATGGAGTCCATGGAGTTTTATTTTTCTTTCCTGGGTTAAACATCAGTATCAGGACACTAGGTGATGGAAAGTTGTTTCGTATTTCGAGCTGCGGGGGATTTTGTGGAGTGTGAGCTGTTTTGCTAATGAGTGACAATGGATGTTGCAGTAATCGGTCAGCTGCGAGGCCAATTACCAGATACAAATGGGAACTCTGATTACCCTTCCCCAAACAATACATCACATGTACACGAGGCAGAAGTATTATCCATGCTCACTTGTGCCATATACTGATGGGTAATTTAACTTAAAACAATAAAAATGACCAGTCTTAATAATAATAACTAGTGGCAAATAGGACAACACAAAATTGATGACGTCAACACTTGAGCCTGAAGTCCATGTAAAGAGTGAAGGTGGAGGATGATTATGCAACAAAACATTTGGACTTTTAACCTGCATTTTTTTGGATGGATGCTTCACTTGTGAACTAACTAACTGTCCCACTTGGAAGTTGAAACTATGTGAGGGGCTTTTAGTGCTACTGTAGCTCTCAGGTCATCTCTTGAGGTTTTGTTCCAAAAACTAGATATTTTTCAGGTGGGTGGCTCCTCCAAGTTTCTCTGGAGTCAGAGACGATTGCTGAAGCGATGACCAAAGGGGACTGGGTGAGTTCACCAGACCTAGGTCTTTAAATTTGGCTTGATTCAGCGACCCGTTGGGTTGGTTCCATAGGTCTGGGCTCAAGGAGTAAGAGTGTGTCTGGGTGAGTTGAGTTGGGTGATCTAAGAGGCTTTCTCCAATGGTGATCTGATTTGTTCCATAGACCTGAGTCAGTACAGTTAGGTTAAGTTCAAGAGGCATTCATTCATTCATTCATTCATTTTCCGATTCGCTTATCCTCACAAGGTTCGCGGGGGGTGCTGGAGCCTATCCCAGCCGTCTTCTGGAATTAGGCAGGGACACCCTGAACCGGTTGCCAGCCAATCGCACGGCACACAGAACAACCATCCGAACTCACACTCAAACTAGGGACAATTTGGAGTGTTCCATCAGCCTGCCATGCAAGTTTTTGGAACGTGGGAGGAAACCGGAGTACCCGGAGAAAACCTAGAAACTGATTCAGAAGACAGCCGGGATAGGCTCCAGCACGCCCGCGACCCTCGTGAGGATAAAGCGGATTGGAAAATGGATGGATGGAGGGGTTTCTCTCCTGGCGGCACGGCGGTTGACTCGTTAGCACCTCTGCCTCACAGTGCCGAGGTGCAGGGTTCGATACCAGCACCGGCCTTCCTGTGTGGAGTTTGCATGTTCTCCCTGTGCCTGCGTGGGTTTTCTCTGGGTACTCTGATTTCCTCCCACATTCCAAAAAACATGTGCGGCAAGTTAATGGAAGACTCTAAATTGCCCATAAATGTGATTGTGAATGGAAATGGCTGTTCGTATGCGTGCCCTGCGATTGGCTGGCAACCAGTTCAGAAGATAGTCGCGATAGGCTCCAGCACGCCCGTGACCCTCGTGAGGATAAGTGGACTAGAAAATGGATGGATGGGTTTCTCTTATTAATTTAGAAAGAGATTCAGAGTTGGTTCCAAAAGTCTAGTGACTAGTCCATTAAGATTGGACTAGTTCCAGGGGCTTTCCCCACTGGAGTAAGTGGTAGCTAAGTGGCTTGTCTCTGTAGAGTTGGGGTGAGTTCCAGAGTTCCTCTTTGGCAGGGGTCTTCAATCCTGTTCCTCAAGGGCCGCTGGCCTGCCTGTTTAACATCTGTTTGTGGTGCAACACACTTGATTCGAGTGATCAGCAAGGGCTGCAGAAGCTGGATAATGATCCTGATCATTTAAATGAGGTGTGTTGAGCAGGGAAAACAGGCTGGACAGCGGCCCTCAAGAAACAGAAGACCCAAGCTCTTAGGTTTTGGTCAAAAGACCAAGGCAAATTGAATTGGGTTGATTCTCGAGGCTATAAATAGTAAATAGAATTAGGCTATTTCAAGTGACTGCTATTATGACCTCATCAAAAGTTAGTATTTGCAGAGGCCTTCACCAATGGAATATGGGTGAGGACAACAGGCCTGCTTCTGTGGAGTTAGGTTGTCTTAGAGTTTGTGTTTGTCCCAAAAACCTGAGCAAAATGAGTCGGGAAAATGAGAGGCTTCTTTTCTCTGGAAACAGCAGCAGTGAAGTACAGAAACCTTGAGCAATGAAGCAATTGTGAGCTCCACCAGATTTTATTTTAAAAGGGCTTATTGCGCTAGCTGTCTGAGGTATTGGGATTCTGTCTCTGTCTCTCTCAATGTGCTTACTTAATGGATCCTGGTAGATCAATGTCACTTGTTGGCAAAAGTCAAGGACTGTTTTCTCAATGACGTAAGTGTCGGGTGTGAGTAGGAGATTCAAGTAATCCTATATTTACTCTATGTGTGTTGCTGGACACTCCGTTTCTAAAGACACTTTTTGACTGTGAAAAAAAACACGAGGAAAGGGGGGGGGCAGGAAAAATGCACATGAAGAACCAATTAAATCGAGTGTCTCCCAGCGGCGGGAGTGGCACAGCCCTGCGGTGACCACATGGGCAGTAAGCAGCCGGAGATGAAACGATATGGAGATTATCGGGACAAAAAGCCTCCCAGCTTGTCACGGGGATGCAGAGCGTATTGTACATCCACATGTATTGAACACAAACATGTCACCGTATGTGACAGCCCCATTCATCACGCACAAAGCCAAACCTGTCAGGGGCATAAAGCTCTCCATCCGGGCCGCCTCCCCTTCCCCCGTTTTCTAAGTGACAGCGCTGAAATGAACACCCGTGTATGTATTCAAATGATTTGTTTTCCTGCCTCCCACTGAAGCCAATTTCCAGAGGCTAATAAACCTGGCAAATATTTCACGTCAGGAAAGGCACAGGCTTTTTCTCGCTAAAGCATCATGAAGTCCTGTGGGTGGTTGCCATGGGAGATGGCGAATCTGTAATTTAATTTCAACCGCGGCGGGACTCGCCACTAAATGATTTCTCCAAGGCAGACCTGCAAAGGAACAAGATGTCTTGAAAATCAGTGCTACACCGGGGGAGTTCATCGATCGAAACAATGGCTAGTTGGGGAGAAGGAGAAGGAATACCTGCACTGAACTTCCATTTTGGGCTTGAGTCTTCTGACACCTGTGTGTTTTTATCCTTTTGCGCAAGCACACTGCATTCAAAGTCACTGAAACCATATTCTTTGAACCGTGTCACAATTTTGCAATGCTATTTAACTGCAGAACTACTAACTTGGGTGTCACAGTACAAATCACAGTTTGGTACATACCTTAGTTTTGGACACTGCAAATCAAGGCACCACTGCATAATAGTGACAATAAGTTCTTTTTAGAAACATGTAAAATCAATACTTTGTCTGCTTTTTAGGAAATGAAGGATGCAGACAAATGCAACAGCAACAATTTGAACACTCTGAATTATGACACTATAAAAAGCCCAACAGCATTTGTTATTGCGTTGGCTCCATCTGAAGAGCCCAGGAGGGGTTGTGAAAATGCAGCTGGAAGTCACGTTTGCACCGTGCTAGCTTTCTTTCTTTTTCATGCTGCTCTGATATTCACGTTCACCTGATGCCATTTCAAATAAGTTTGACGGACTACCAAAAGCATATCGCAAACTGGGACATCCGGTAACCAGAGGCCGAGTTTGACTGTGCTCTATTTGTTTACAGAGTGGTAAACAGTTATACTTCTTTTTCCGTGCGGGAACTTGGTACTCCTCTGTCACGTTCTGAGTGTTTCATATTCTAAAACTCTGCACAAAAGTGTAACGCAGTGATGCATAAAGTTTATTTAATTATACGAAAGTGACGCAACAGCGCGCACAGTGTGGCACCTGCGCATGACATTTGCGGTCTGGATCAATTAACAGTTTTACATTAATATATCACTTTGTTTGTCCTATATTGTTGTCTGACGTGTTTAAATAGTTCTCCGAGTGGTTGTGAGCCCACATTATTTTCTGTTTCGTTATTAAACTGACGTTTTTACATCTAAAACATTTCATATGTTGAGTTAACTGTAAACATTTATTGCGCAGACAGATGTCCGGGACAGAGTGCGACTTCACCTTTCCTCTTGCTATACTGTGTCGCAGGTAATGTTTGTTTCCTTTCAGTTTTGCTGTACGTAGTTGTTCAATATTGTTAGTTTTCATTTAGTCGATTGTATTATGAGTACGAAACCGCAGTTCCTCGCGGCTGTCGTTCATGTTTGACTCCCAGTCGTCTCTGCTGCGTGTGGTGTGTTCGATGACACCTCGTAAATGAGAGCGAACGTGTTCTTTTTGTTTCAATGTAGATGTGGTTGTAAAATTGGATTACTGGGATTATCGTTTTTATCATAATGCTTTCGTTCAAATTCCTGTACGATCATACTTGTATATTTGATTTTATTTTTTGATAAGAATTGAGACAGTGCTTTGTTAGAAAGCAGAGCTACGAGGAATGCGGTATGATAGTTGTCCGGGACCGAGTGCGACTTCACTTTTCCTCTTGCCATACTGTGTTGCAGTGTTACATTAAAAGAACATCGATAATCCAATCTGAGTGTCAGTGGTTTTTGAAGCGACAGAGACATGGAGCTGCAAATTGTCACACTCCGTAATGACCTGTTACACAAGCACCGTTACAACTCCACTCACATAATTATTTTATTATTTTGTACAATGACACATATATGTGTTGCTTTCAACATACTCGAGGATATTAGCACTTGTATGCTATCCAGCGAAAAGCATGCTTGTCAGAATTTTACGTTTCTTTGATTTAGCAAAAGCACTGTAAGTTTATGTTATATTATTAATTATCATTTTATGTTTGAGCATCATATTATTTCATGTTAAGATTATCTAAATTGCATTCTGTTATTTAATAATTGCGTATAGACATGTTTTATATTGATGGATTCTGATTGGCTGTTTAAGTAAAGAAAACCAGCAAGTGATTTTAGTTGCCGAGGAGTGTGTTCTCGATCGTGCTGCGGTGTAGACGTCCTTTTTTTGCTCCTTTCAATAAAGCTGCGTTCAAACGGAATCCATCTCGCCTTTTGCCGTTTGTAAAGTAGAGCCATCCATTAAAAACAATGAAACCCTCGACTTACAACACCAACAACAACAACAAAAAATGTCTGGCTTTGCTTAGCTTGTCAAAAGGTCAAGAAGGTCTTTAGAAGTAAATGCATACCTGTCAACTTTTCGAGCGCCAACCTGTATAAAGTACCAAAAAAATCCTTATAAAGAGCAAAAAATCCTTATAACATACCAAAGCATTTTATATGTCAAAATAACGGCAGAAAAAAACCCACGAAATATTAATGAGATATTTTTTTCCTTGTAGAACTTGCTTGTACACTACCAAGTATGCAATGAATACTCTGCTGTTTTCAACTAGGAACCACGTGATTTACTGGAAAGTTACCGGAAATGAAAGCATTCGAGTAGGCTAGCACCATTCTGGGCAAAAGCAAACGGAACTACCTGTTCGAAAAAAAAAAAAAAAACGGAAATTTTCAGAATCCGTATGATTTGTGCGATATGGCCATATACGTAAGATTCACCACAAAATCCGTATGAACTATGGCTAAACCATATGAGTTGACAGGTATGTAAATGCTGAACCCCAAAATTTCTCATTTGTGATATGAGAACATTAATGGACACTTCATTTAAGAATTAGCGCAAATTGTAGAACCTGCGAGTGCGCGGCATGTGTTGGCTCGGCCGCGTGCTTGTTTGTGTGTCCTGAGTCAGCAGAGGCTCAGTAATTACCCGCACATCCAGAGGCGGATGTGCTCAGCCGCTCTGACAGGCCCGAGCATCATTTCCCGAGTGTTTCCAGCCAGCGCACCGCCGCAATAATGGCACTCAACAGGCCCATCAGCTTGATCCACATCACACTCTCGCACAATTGCAAACGCCTAACCTATTTAAGCTGTAAACAACCGCAGTCGGTTAATAAAACACCGCGTTTCTGCGCGAGGCTCTAATCCAATCAAGGACCATCTTATATGAAGGCAATATTGGGTGAAGAAATGTTGCTCTTTGATGATCATAATGAGACTTTTCTATTAGCAATTCATAAAGAACGTATAAACTCAGCACAGCTTTTTTTGTTGTTGTTTTTTTCCTGTAAGCGTTCAGCTCTACTTTGTGTCACCATTGCCGTCACTGTGTGGCAAATAACAACACCGCTGACACTGCCATTTAAACATCAGTTATTGTTTGTCTAAAAGCTGTCATGCTGCTGGCACACAGCATGAACGTTATTGCTTTGATTTTCAAGATAAGAAACAGGACAAACACAAGCAGATTGTCATCACCAGTTGAATCTCATTAACTGTATGCATGTGAGGCTGACTGTGTAAAAATCCGTGACATATGTCTACTAAAATTCCATTTTAAAGAAGAATGAAACCTCCTTACACCTTGGCTTGCTTGCTTATGGGTGGAATTTGAAAATGTAAAAAGCAAATGGTAAAAAAAATAAAAATGCAGCTGAAATTGAATTTTCAAAACAGCTTCCATCCATCATGAATTCATCGAGTGTTTATTTCAAGGTATCGTGCTATTTTCCAGTTATTTAAATGCATATATACTACTCACAAAATATTTGGCTTTCAGGTGAAAGTTATTCAAAATGTAAAAAGTTCACACTGCAGTGCTAAAGTAGGACATTTAAGTAGTAGGATGCATTGGTGATTTCCTCATATCAACCAATTAATTGAACGAAAAGTTAACAACAATGGTGGGTACACCACAACAAAAATGTCCACAACTCGAGAACGCATCATGTGCCCTCAAGCATCAATTACAGCTTGACACCGACGTCTCATGCTGTTCACAAATCGACTTATTGTCTGCTGAGACATGGCATCCCACTCTTCTTGAAGGGGAGCCTTGAGGCCATTGAGGTTCTGGGGTTCAGACTTTTGAGCCTCGACACGGTGACTCAGCTGATCCCCCAGGTTTTCAACAGGATTCAGGTCTGGAGAAAGTGCAAACCATTCCATATGTGGTACACCAGTCTCAATGGAGTTGGAGCATTGTCGTCCATGAAGATGAAATTAAGCCCATATTGTTCATGTAGGCGCACAATCACCGGATGAGTAATGTTACTCAGATAATACGGGCTTGTCACTGGACCATTCACAAAGTTCAGGGAACTTCTGTACCGACTCGACACACCTGCTCTAGCACGCAGACCATGCTGATGTAAATGGTTTCGAATGGTCTGACGTGACACTTGGGTGCCTTTCACCTCCCTTAAACGTGCCTGGAGTTCAGTGGAATTCATCATTTGGTTTCTCAGGGCATTGTTCACAATTTACTGGTCATTGGAATGGGATGTGGCCAAAAGACGTCCACTTCTACTTCTTTTTGTGACTCTTCCAGTCTCTCTGTACCTCTGTTGCAACCTGCTGATGACAGTCTGTGACACTCTAATTTCAGTGGCCACTTCTGTCTGAGAACGTCCTGTTTGAAGCATTACAATGGCAAGGTACTGTTGATCCATTGTTTGTTGTTGAGAACAGCAATTTCTGCAAAAAGTACTGAAGCATTGAACAGTTGAACATGTGCATTCAAAAGCTTGGAGAAGGTTACATGACGTTCACCTGTACAGGTTTGCATGCATTTTAGGCTCTTCCTGAAAATTCACCCGAAAGCCAAATATCCCTAACGTTTTGTGAGTAGTGTATATGATTTTGTTACCTTTTTATTTTTATTTTATTACCTTTGGCTCAATGGCGATCTAATTTCTTTTGAAATATGAGTTATTTTGTTGGCTATTTTTCTAACTAGAAAACACCACCCACAGAACAGTAAATAGTAATCGAGATATTTTGTGGAGCCTTACGTCCTCAATCCAGAGTCCAGGTGCAATTTTTTTTCAGCGTTGATGTGCGATTCTTCCAAGTTTTTTGTTTTCTGCCATATTGTGCTTGACAACGAAGCTAACATTAGTGCATTCATGCTAATATGTCATGCTTTAGCTAGCGGTTTGATTTATTTACATTTCTGCCCTCTCCACAGATTTGATTGTGTTAATGGCATCAGTTTATATATATATATATAAAAAAATATATATATATATATATATACACACACACACACACAATTTTAGCATTACTGTACTTTGGAAATAACCAAAATGCGCAGCTTGTTTGGTTCTAAAATGAAACAAGGCCGTGTAACAAACACAAATTGGTTTCATTAGAATTATTTTCAGAGAGTATTTCACAAAGACTTAAAGTTAAAACAGTTTTTTTTTTTTAAATACTGCCACACTACATGACTAAAATTTGCAAAAACAAACATAACATCTTTCACAACTACTCCACTACTAGGAATGAGCTCATTTGGAAGTCAGCGCACTATTCCCTGGTGCAAACCCCCCACCACCGGGGGCACTTTTATTTTTAATTAACCTCTGAAAGATAGCGTTGTTGTAGCTTTATGTGTTTGTGGCGGCAAGGTTAATGATTTGCGCAGTCCGGCGAGACGTGGCGGAGGGACAGATCAATGCACCTCAATCCCCAGCACCGCGTGTTCCGTCTCACTTGCTGGACCACGGTGAAAGGGAGCGCAGGGGCGACACTGATTGTGTAGGAGTGGAACTGGACCCCCTTCACCCACCACCACCACCATCACCATCACCACCACTGGGCCAAGACTCAGAGAGCACCCATACGCAAACACCCTGGACTTAAAAAAAAAGGAAAAAAAAGTGCATATATATTCAAAATAAATTAGCGGGGAATCTGACAAAAAAAGTTGAGTAGAAGGAAAAGCACACAGTTGAGCTGCAAAAAAACCAACAAGCATGGACACTGAATAGAATTTCATGTCCTGTATTTTTCCAATTTGCAAGCAGATTAGGCGGCTGGGTTATACAGTATTTCCATAAAATTAACCCAGAGAAAATGCAATAAACTTGATCCCCCAAAAATTGCTAATTCTGTCATAGACACCACCACCCCTTCCGATATATTGATAATTGCTTGTATTAATAGTTGAGTACATAGAAAGACTACACACTCCTCTTCATATGCCTGGTTTTTGTAATATTAAAAACCGAGCCAAAGATAAATCCTTACAACCATTTTGTGTGCGTACCTGTTTGTTTGCCCTTTTTTATTATTTTACAAACTCCACGTTTACTTGACAAAACGCATGCATTGTACCTGTAACATTCTTTCGTGCTTTTCCAAAAATGCTTGTCCAAATGATGGCCAATGGACATTTCTTTACTTTTCATCAGAATCCTGCTCAATACAATTAGAGACTCACACTTTAGCAGCACATTGATCATTAATTACAACAATGTTTCAAATCCTTGCTAATCCCTCAAGTGAGCGACCAGCAGTCCTTTTTAATATTGAATGTGTCATTACTTGAACAAAAGAGGTGTAAGGTTTTGTTTACTCATTTACATGCTCAGTGAGGGATTATTGACTTCACGTCAGCGCGGATGTTTATTTTTGAACCATATTGATCCCCGAGGTCATAATGACCTCCTTTGGGATGAGTGGCTATTAAAAAAGTCACATTGATAAAGGAGTCACAACGCTGCTGCTGCCTGGAAATTAGCTTTGCATTGTACACTAATTAGTCCAGTGGCTTTTCAAGAAACATAAGGGCAATTTTAGTGGCATGGACATGACAAAAAAAAAAAAAAATAATCGTGTTTAAGTGCTTTTGCTGCTGCACACTCGAGATGCAAATGATAAGACTGCATGACATCACAAAAGCAAACTGACATCTGTCTAAAAAAAAAAAAAAAAAAAAAAAAAATCACCTTTCCCCAAATTCTTTGTTCCTAAATAAATTCACATCAGCTCCGGTTGAGACTCCTTTGGAGCAAGTTGAAATCTGCCAAAATAAAGACAGCAACCGTGCTAAACATGTCTTAACAGGAGAAACACTTCTGCTTAATCCCCCACATGACTCCTGGCGATAATTTTCCTATTAGAGAGGGTCCTCGGGGTTCTGTTCCCAAATTGTACGTAGGCCAGAACACACGATTGTCTTTCACTGATGTAGGAGCTGAATGCCAAAATTCACAATATTCGCCTGATAAACAAATCAACCAAAACATCTCCTGGTGGAATTCAAATTTCAACAGTCATGCTGTTCACATTTTTTCCATGAGATGCCGAACAATTAAGTCAAGTCAAGTACAACTTTATTGTCAAATGTGCAATGTGCGCAACATACGGCACAGATGAGATTTCTTCCCTCTCAAACAGACAACAAGACAACATGAGGAGCCGCTGCGGGTGCCCGCGCCGCCATCAAAAGAACAGTTAACATATAATGACAAAATAATACAACACAACACATAAGACACAGACAGTCGTGCAATCGTAACCACTTTTCCTGCATACGCTTTGTTGTTTGAAGCAGATATCGATAAAAGAGGAGCGAATCAAAGTGTCCTTTTCACCAGTGGATCAAAGACGTCATGCTGAAAATGTGCACGTCTGCTACAAGCTAAGTTTGAAAGCAACAAGAAGCTGCAGCGTGCATTAACGAAAAGAGATTGGCTCTCTAATTAAACAACTGTACCTCCCTATTGTGAGGCTTCCAGTAGGCATCAAGTAGGGTGAAACGAAGATCGTTTATACTCCAAAGAGAGTGGAAAAGTCAGAGAAAAGCACAGAAGTGAATGTCTTCAATTTTTCAAAATTAATCAAACATGTGACTTTTGCTATGCAGCTTCTTTGGAAGAAAACAACAAGTTGTGCAAAAACACTGAACAGTTGGACATGTGCATTCAAAAAGTTTCGAGAAGGTTGGATTGAGTTCCCCTGTAAGGGGATCGTGTATTGTGGGTTTTTCCCAAAAATGTCACCCCAGTGATCAGTATCCCAAACCTTTTGTGAGTAGCGTATGAGTTTGAAACTTTCTTGCGTTAACGGGCCCTCCGAGAAATAGCATGATGGAGATGTTAAAGGAGCAGAACCGACGTGGCTTTCTGACAAGAGTGCGTGCGCTCCCCGCAGGGATTGGTCTCAGCACGCGTCTACTTTGGAAAAAGACTTCCACACGGACGCTAAACCAGTCCTATCCTTCAGGGTAGATGAGGAACAGAAGTGAGAGGGGAGATCACGCTGATGCACATAATCGGAGCCGGACCGTGTCCGCCCGTTGCGCCGCTGTCCTGCGGAACATCAAAACTCTGGCGACCGCGGGAAATAATCGGGTCTGCGCTCGCGGATGCGGATCGGCCACGGCTCCGAGACGACCCCTCGTTGAGATCGGTTCAAATGTGGATGTCTCTATCAGTGGAGAATTTAGCCCTTCCCAATTTCTTACCGCTTCATCCCAACCCTGTGAGCGCAACACTGGCAGCCATGATGCATAAATCACTGCACACCAGGGGGATGACATCACGGGACATTGTGGTAGGGATATCTAAGCGGGGACTGGGATTTTTACTTCTTTTTTTTTTTTAAACAAGGTTAACAGAGACAAATGGAGCTCCTCTTGGTTCTATCCTTATCCGTGAGAACCTCGCCTGACTCATGTCCTCGGCTTTTAAGCCCCCATTTCGTCAATGTTTCTCAGCCTGACATTTGTTACCGTTGAACTTTTCTTTGCACTTGGCACAGAAAAGTCAGATCGCAGGTGATACCTGAAAACAATCCGGAGAAGACTCATTTCACATGATCAATAAATCCCCGCAATTGTCATCCACTGTCAACAGAATCCGCTTTGGTGACGCTAAACGAAGTTTGGTGATTTATTAGCAAGCGTGCAAAGAGAAAGGTCGCTGTTTGCTGCGTAGTGAAGACAAATAGGCTTTTGCCAAAGAGCAGCTGGAATCGTGTTCCTGGAAAAAAAGTGAAGGAGCGCCAAAACAAAGTGGCTGAGGAGCAGCCGTGGGTGAAAATGACGTATTGTCACAGCCCAAGAGGAAAAGCCAAAGGAAGAGGACTGGAGCATTGGTCCAAAAACATATCTGACTTTTTCGCCAACCACTGACATTACCGCCATGGTGGATCTTAATAAAGTGCACTAAAAACAAAAGTCACTGTGGTCCTTTTAAGATGCTGTCAATGACTGCGATCATGAATTGTTGTGTTGGCAGAGAACATGCTTCTTTGCAGTGTTCCAGCAGCCACATTTTGCCATGGATCTTCCTTAAACACTTAAACACAAAGCAACAACGCGAAAGATTTAACTTGGGTGTCTGGGTCAATAAGGCCGGGCACCAAAATCAAGATCCAAGAGGTAAAATCAGGAGTACATCTTCCGTCTTAGTCGTGGGTTCGACCCCAGCTCTGGCCTTCCTGTGTGGAGTTTGCATGTTCTCCCTGTGCCTGCGTTGGTTTTCTCCGGGTACTCCGGTTTCCTCCCACATTACAAAAACATGCATGGCAGGCTGATTGAACACTCTAAAGTGTCCATAGGTGTGAGCGCAGATGGTTGTTCGTCTCTGTGTGCCCTGCGATTGGCTGGCAACCGGTTCAGGGTGTTCCCCGCCTACTGCCCGAAGACGGCCGGGATAGACTCCAGCACCCCCCGCGACCCTTGTGAGGATAAAGCAGATCAGAAAATGGATGGATGGATCTCACTACTTAGTCAATTTTCCAGGAAACTTTGCAGCTGGGTTCAGGTTTGAGTCCGAGAAGTAGCCGTTCGATGATGTTGGATATTTTCTCCAGTGTCGTTACTTTTGCAAATATGAGGCCTGTTTATTCATCAGTCAACCTGGGATTTGTCAACCTGCACAGGTCACCCGTAGTATTATCCCGTTGCAACTGCGGGGACTTTTACAAATGAAAGCTTTGACTGAATCCTGAAATCAGAAAAGTATAGTTGAGACCTTGTCGGTCCCAGCATCTGGTGTGACATCAATAAAATCCTACAGCGTCGGGGACGCGAGTGTCTGGGGTTCAACTTCACACCGTTGTTCCCTTTCACATCTCCGAAAATTGACACTTCAGTACATTTCACCCCGAATAGCAAGCGAAGAAAACGCTGGCTTTGACAGGTCCAGGTGACTGGGGTGGCGACTCCAGTCTGAATCCCAACAACAAGGGTATGCATGAGGCTTTTGTGTTGATCCAATTTAAGTCAGTTTGACTCAACTCAACTCAACTGTATTTATAGGGCACTTTCAAACAGCCATCGCTGCATACAAAATGCTGTACATTGACGATGTTAGTGAAGGCCTGTACTTTACTGACTGCAATTCCAGTTTGTTGTTTTTCAGAGGAAGAACCATTTTGACTGTGAATGATCAGTGATTCAAGAGGCAGAGGTCAGAGTCGAGCGCTTTGCACTGTTTCACCTAACCCCAATAATGCAACCATTTGGACTGTCACGACGTGAAGGAACACATACTTTAATCTGAAAGAACAATTTAGCACAGCTCGTCTCCAAAGTGCTCTTATGAGGAGGATGACTGACAAGGAGAAACTGATACGAGAGAGAAAAATCTGGTTTTGCTTTTGCCGCTCGTCCCTCCTGGCCCGCGAAAAGCCAATAAATCCAATATCCCGAGCTATTAGATTGACAGAGCAGCGCACTGTTTGATGTTGAGGCGCATGAGATCAGCCTCTGGGCATTCCAGGGTTCTAATGCAGTCGAGCTGTCATCGGCGCGCCCGCGTTTTTGGCCATCGCTGGCGTGCATGTCAATTATCCACGCCTCAGCCAATCATACGTCCAAGATAACTGTTATCTTTTCAACCTTTTCACCTGAGCCCAGACACGGTGCGGCTGCAGTACCGAAATCGTTGAGGATGCCTCGCTCCGTCGACCTCTCACAGTGTAGGGGGCCCTCGTTGAAAGATGAACGCAAAGCAAACCCAGGATGCTTCTTCCTCAGCCCTCAGCTAATTACCGGCTCTGATTTTAGGCTGAAGCTTGAAGGGATGGAAAGATACAGGGCGGTGTACAAGACAGAAAAAAAACATGTCGCGTCCCTCAATTCCAGGTCTAAATTGAACGGCGTTTATGACAGTAAAGTACCCTGTAAAGTACACAAAGTTTCAGGCAGACTCGTCAACTTGCATACCCTTAACCCGTAACATCGATGCTTTCTGGACATTTCGTCCACGAGCAACAAAAAAAAAATTTTAAATGCAAAACTGCAGTGGAGATGTTCCAAAATTCCGTCTTCGGCAAAAAGCGTGCAGGGGGAAAACAGACATATTGTTGTGAATTTAAACTTTGTTCGACAATAGATGTTTGATATGGTGGCATGCGATTATGCAATATAAGGTGATTAAACTATCAATGGTGATCCCAAAATGTTGACATCATTTGAAATGTGAATATTGGAGTGAATGCATGTACAGTGAAACTCCTCTACAACGAAATCATGTTTGCAGCAAGAAATTTTTCACAACAGGGGGTTTTTCACTGTTGCAAATTTGATCTCAGATGAAAGCACACACACACACACACACACACACACACACACACACACACACACACACACACAAACGTATGTGTACGCGCACACACAAACGTATGTGTACTTTATTTTTATTCCAATAGTGCATAAGTATGAGCACACACTTATTTGACACTTCATATTGTCAGTGTAGAAAGTAAAAAAGGGAAAGAATTTGTGAAATTTACGATCAGCATTCACTTTCACTTACATCAATTTCTTGGATGTCTTTTATTTTGCTTCCTCCGTCTTTCATTTTGATCACTTTTACCCTCTCTTCCAGCATCAGAGCTCTTCTTGTCTTAGCTGCTTGACATCAAAAGGTCCGTTTTGTAGCCATTTTAGCAATGCAACGTCCATCCTCGTCTGAATCTAACAATAACAAATACTTCCTGGCATGCAATGAACTTTTAAGCCAGCCACGGGGCGCTTCGTAGTCCTCGATGGCCATAGTTAGCTCTCGAAGACTAAAAACCTTACTCATGCAATGAACTTTTAAAGCCAGCCACGGGACGCTTCGTAGTCCTTGATGGCCATAGTTAGCGGGATGGAACTCGCCTAAGCGCTCCAGTTAGCGGAAGGTTTTTAGCATGATAACAAGTAAAGCATTCCAGGAAATGTTCGTTTATTTGACTGTCTGACCGAAATAAACATCGTTCACTCTGTAAACCAGTGTGGTGGTTGCTGTTGCCGTTTCCGAACGAAGCAGTAGAGGTCGCTGTTGGATTAGACTTCGTTATAGTGAATGTCTTCGCGAGGCAGGAGCAGAGAAAATGATTTCGTACAACGCAACAGGGTTTTTTTTTCTCGTTGTATGGGGGGCAGGAGAATGGGAATGGTGTTAATGCATGAAGATTTTTTCACATAAGGGGCTAATTTCGCCCATGTAGGTTTCGTTCTAGAGGAGTTTCACTGTACTGGGCAAATGAAATTGAAAAGGCCTTGTGTTGAAAAATATATATTTATCAAAAATTCCAACAGATATACATTTTATATGCAACATCAATATGCAGGCATTCGACTGTGTTTGAAGGCTATTCCAACACATTGACAACATTCATGTCAAATTGTCACGTGGCATAAGTAACGGTGAGATTTGGCAATAATTTTTTCCCCTATTTAACCTTTACAAATTTCCAATTCAACAAACACCATACAAATAGTTGACTGACCTGATTTCAAAACTAAGTAATCCATCAATTTGTTTCGTACAAATAATAAAATGATTTGATGATTCTACATTTTTTTCTGGTTCACTGTCATAACGGCCCTCTGAGCGAAGAGCCGCGACAAATAATGAATTTGACACCTCAGACATCATGGATGTGTAAATGTACATCAACAATCTCGCAATATTGACAAATTGATAATGTGCTTGAGATTCCAAGACGTGAACATAAATCTTTTGTGACGTGGGAAGCTATGCATTATTTTCGATTCTTTTCAAATATCCACCTATGCAACAACCTTAACCCAAGGGACAGCGGTTACTACAGTGGACAGCTTAGCATGTTATCGGGTTACAGAGTGCATGAAAGGGTAAAGCGTGCAAATGTTGTCATTCACCAGCCATTTCTTTGACCAATGGTACGAAGAAGCTTGAGGATGGAACGTCTAAGTGATTAAAATGAAACACCCCCAGGAATCGCTTGCCGATTGTCATTATTTCCACGTTAAGGTTTTTTTTTCTTCCCGCCCACCTCTGCACATGGAGGATGGGGCGAGGTAGTCGGTGAGCGAAAGCCATGTTGACAAGAGGGTGCTAAGTGGATATGAGTTATGGGCAGTTGGGCGATGTGTTTGTTTAACCATCTGGTAGCGACTCCCTCTGTTTTGTGATGAAGTGCCTGTGGAAGGAAGGAGTCCAGCTCCACTATAGGCACACAATGTCCGTCTCACAAGGTCAAAGCCATAAATGATAACTGCTAACCCAAGAGATAGCGTTGTGACTAAACTCCCAACTCAAATATTTTGTTTGAATGAGCCTTCCTTGAACGTTTTGGGTGACAAGCATGATTAGGGATGGCCGGTTGACAACATTTCCTTGATTGATTTTATGATGGAAAGAGTTTGACACATGTTTGTTTGTTTATTGAACATATATAAAACATACAATAACAGATGACAAAATGCAAACAAAAATTATGAAAGGAAAATAAAAGTAAGTAATACAAACATCATCACAGTTATATGTTCAAAGGAGTAGGGAGAAGTATACAACTTATCTAGTCCTACCCCTTGTTGTGCAATAATGTATATTGATCATTTCCAATACCAAAGAAAAGGAAGAAATCTACATTTCATCAAATACTTTTACCCTTTTGTGTACTATACTTATCTATTGATACACCTTTCGGTTTGTATATATATATATAATTGTTCTTTCTACTTTTTATATCAAATGACTCATATTCATTATATGTACTGCATTTCTTGAATACATTCAATAAGTTGTTCATGGGGCTACTTTACGACAGAGTTCCGTTTGTACAGCGGGAAAGTAACCAGAATGTGTACGTAAGCCTGTACACAGTGCGCGTAGTCGATCGTGAAGCCACAGTACGCCAATGCAAGTACTCAAATCATAATTACAACTAAAATCATGACCTTTATGGACTGTCTCATAATTGTTTATTTATTCCTTTGTTGTGTGTTCCCCCCCCCCCCCCACGCTCCCATAGAATTTATTTGGGGATTTCCTCACTTGATTTTCTGGTTTGGTGCATTATTTTCGCTTTTCTTAAGTGTCACTGGAGTAATCGTTAATTTACGTTTTTTCGAAGGCGGTCTTTGAACGCCTCTCGAGTCGAACGGGAGAAGAGAAGGCACGTAGTCAGACAGAGACTTGTCTGTATTTGCTTGAGAGTGTTAGACGAATTAATAAAGTGTATGTTAAAAAAAACAACAACACGACAGCTCTCTTTGTTTCGGAGCTGCAACATTTAAGTGTCATGATTACAATACATCAGAGGCGATTGCTCTAAGACTGCAAGGGAAGCTCAGCTTCCCCTAAAATGTCAAAAAGTAAGTGATCACATATATTTATGTACCAGAGGTGATTGCTCTAAGACTGCAAGGGAAGCTCAGCTTCCCCTAAAATGTCCCCAAAAATAAATGATCAAATACATGTGTGCACATACAATTGTGTGTACATGTCATTGACTAAATATGCGCTACAACTTTTTTCCGAATCAGCTTCTTATTACTGGTTACGACGCGACTCTCTTCCATACATGGCAATGGCGAGTGATGAAAAAAGCGGAAGGGGCGTGGCCTGGACGGGGGCGGGGCCTGGACGGGGGCGTGGTTACTTACAAAAGTGGCACTAAACATGTTGAAGATGAAGTGTATTAAATTTACACAGTTTGAAAATTGAACAGAAAAAAATCCCAAGATCGCCACTATTCTTTCAAGTGAAAATTTGTGCAATTTTGCCTATGCATTCCTGGTGAGCACCAATATGTAACTCCAAATTTGCTGCTCAAAATCAAAACAAAAAAAGTAAACACATCCCCTGCCATATTTAAGATTTGTTCATGACTTGTATTCATAAAGTGTTGTGTAAATGTGATAAAAAGCTGTTGATTCTTACCTCATACAGTGATAGTGAATATTTATTATGCATACAATTTATTATGCATAACCGTGCTTTATTATCCAAGACAAAACGTGAATTATCAATATGAATATAAAACGCAAATAAAAACAAATAAATGTTATCATGCTGTTGCTACAAATGCATACCAAATAAAAGTGAAAATATCATCCTCGTATATTTGAATAAAAAAGTATATACCT
>NW_017805992.1:932449-933271 GCF_001891065.2 Hippocampus comes
AGTTGAAGCTTTCATACACGTCCAATCGCAGGGCTGTTTACAAACGGAAAACGGAGAGACTGTTCGGGAGAGCTCGTGAAAACTCGACGATAAGGTACCTGACCGCCCCTAAAATTTTCTCAACGGATTTAGACGATTCACAAAAATGATCAATTTCAGAAATAAAACGGCGGATTTCCGCGGATCCGCGGAAAATTGCCATGTATGCTCTTCTCATTCATTCTAGCAACTTCACTGTGCTTTCAACTGTGTGGACGCTGAGCGTCCAGAGAGTTCAGTGTAGGTTTTCCCAATGCATTGAAACGAGACGAGTCATTGGATAAATGCGGGTTTTGTCCCGCCCATCGGACGCTCAGCATCTCTGGGAGTCTATGGACAGTGGGCGTTTATGGGCTGGCCCGACGCTGAGCTTTTCTCCATGATGATTGGATGACCTGTCTGAGGCTGAGTCTCTTTTTGTCACGTTTGGCAAGGTGGTAGTTGGAGGACCCCAAAAAGCAGGGAGGCAGGGAGGAGCAGGGTGGATTGGCCAAAATGTATTTAACAAAAAATACACACAGAAGTACAATGGAAAAAACACTAAGTCGAAGTACTCAAAAAAATGCCTGGAAATCACAAGTATCAAACAAAACTACAACAGGAAACAAAACATGACAGGGGGACACGTATGCGCACATACTCACAGCTCACAATGACCGAACAACAGTGGCGGGCCGTGCATTTCAACCTTAGGCCTTCAGTGACGTCACATACATACACAATATAGGCTCGTCAAGCAGCACTTAATTTCAGGAGCATTTAAAACCATCAAGTATGCATTCA
>NW_017805992.1:934440-942617 GCF_001891065.2 Hippocampus comes
AAAAGTAAATTTACTTTTCTGAGAATGTTTAGGCCAGCAGAGAAGGCCTTGCTGGCCCTCAGGGTCCGCCACTGCCGAACAAAGACTGACAGAAACTCAGGGAACTAAATACAAGAGTGACGAGACAATGAGAAACACCTGGACAAGACACAAAGGGTTGAGGGAGCTAATTGGTTACACACAAGGGACACTGATAACGAGAACAGGTGGCGAAAAAAGGGCACATGAGGAGTCAAAACCAAACATAACCCGACCCGAAACATAACACTTTTTGATTGACAGCAAAATGAGCCAATCACCGATCTTTTGGGGTCGGCATCGTGGGAGCATTTTTTTAATTCTCATTCTGTTCTGCGTTGAACTGGAGACTTCTAATTGTAAGCTTTGTTAAATTGTTAATATTTTATATTTAAGCATTATATTTTATGTTAATTACCTTAATTATATTCTGTTTAATACTTCCTGAAATATTTTTATGTTGCTTACATGTGATTGGGGAAGAAAAGCAGGAAGGTGGTTTTGTTACCGGAAAGGGGAGTGTTCGTTCGAGAGTTACGAGGCAGCAGTTAGAAAGATAAAAAAAAAAAAAAAGAGCTGTGTTCAAACGAAGTCGGCCTCCGCTTTTTGCCCATTCTAATCGTAGAGCAAATCCATCTAAAACCTACGAACCCCTCGACTTACATAATCATCTGAGCGACACTCTGTTCAAAACGACTAGCGACAAATTAATCATTTATTTCTGGTGGATTTTATTGTAGTTGCTGTAGTTGTAGGACACTAGTTAATTCCATGGAAAAGACGCCTTGTTGGTATGACAGGGTCACAGATCATTTTCTTGAAAAGGAACGGAGAGTAGAATCCACGTATAAATAAACTGGCATTTTATGATGTAGGCCGAAATTGAGCTTCCCCTCCTTGACAGACCAGCATCCGCCACTGGCACATGTAGATATAGATACACGTCGCAGCTCCGAAAAAAAAGAGTTGTGGTGTTGGTTTTTTTTAAAACGTAGACTTTATTTATGCTTTTAACATTCTCGACAAACACACACACCTCAGCCGACTCCGTGCCTTCTCTCCTCTGTTCGACTCGAGAGGCGTTCAAGGACAGCCTCCGATAACGGAAATTAATGATCACTTAAGTGACACTAAGAAAAGCAAAAATAATGCACCAAAACAGAAAGAAAATCAAACGAGGAAACCACAAGGTAAATTCCAGGAGGGAGTCTGTGAACACCCAACAAAGGAATGAATAACAAACAATTCTGAGACAGTCCAGTCTCCTACATACAGCATGTTTCCTTCATTCTAAGTTTTATAGAAGGCTTTTATTTTTTTGCGGCTCCAGACATTTTTTTTTTGTCCTATATGACTCTTTCAACATTTTGGGTTGCCAACTCCTGTCCAAACTCCTCTCTTTCCTACACATTTGTTGTTCTCTATAGAACTCATAACAGTGCCTCTGGGGTGGGTTGAGTTGATGGCCTGTGTTAGAAGCGTTTGCCTGCAGAAAGATAGTGGCTGCCATTAGTTTGGACTCACCACCGCTTCCATGTCTGCATTGCTGATGGTCCGCTGAGCTGCCAGCTGCAATTCTCTGCAGGATGAGATCATTCACCCCTCTTGCAGTTGCCTATAATTACCTCCCAAAATGACACATATCACTACTAAATCAAACAATCCATGCATCCATTTTCTATACTGCTCACCCTCATCAAGGCCACAGGTGAGTCGGAGCCAATCCCATCTGATTTTGGATGATAGGCGGGTTGCTGGACTGGTCAGTGGTCTTAAGCTAATTACATAGCACATACCGAAGTGCATATAGTGCCTTGAAAAAGTATGCAGACCCCCTTGAACTTTTTCACATTTTGTGACCTTCACAAACATGAGTGCATTTTGTTGAGATTTTATGTGACCGTCCAACACAAAACAGTTCATACTTGTGAAATGGGATGAAAACGATGGATGATTTTCACATTTGTAAGCGGATACTGTATTAATCTGAAAAGCGTGGTGTGCATTTGTATGCGGCCTCCCGCACTCTGATACCCCAAATTACAACCCAGTGCAATCAATTGCAATCAGAAGTCACTTAATTAGTAAATAGAACTCACTCACCACTTTTAAAACACTTGTTCAATGAAGGCTTCAGCGGTTTGTTGGAGAACACTAGTGAAGGACAGCATCATAAAGACCAACAAACTCACCAAACAGGTCAGCAATTACGTAGTAGAGAAGTTTCAAGCATGGTTAGATCATACACTTAAAAAAAAACAGCGAGAGAGCGATCACAAAATTTGAAAATCTCAAGATTCACCTATCTATCATCCAATCTATCATCCAAAAATGGGAAAAGTATGTCACAAATACAAATTAGGGCCCGGCCGATTAATCTGCCTGTCTATTTAATGGCCACTGGCCAATATTGGCTCTTTTAATATTGGCCAAAATCGACCAATTATCTTTTCCGAAATCATTATTCTTACTACATATTTTTCACACATTAACACATGACAATATACAATAAAGATTTTGACATTCAAAGACCACACTCCACCCAAAAACAAAAGGCAAAAAAACATTTCTCCCTGTGTCAGATCGCAGCCTTCTGTGCCAGTTTTATTGTCAGCCCCGCCCTAATTGTTTGCACCTGTTGCCAATTACCTTGTGTTGAAATAGTCCTTGTCTCCCTTTTTCTTGCTCTTAGTGTTTCGTCCTTGTACGTGCACGTCAGCCTCTTGCCACAGATCTGACCATCCCTCAAGTAAATCTTGCCTCTCTGAACGCAGAAACTTTGTCCTTTGTTGAAGCCTGGCACGGACAGCGCACACTGGCCACTGTGGCCCGTATGGACACAGTGGTGACAGAGCAACTAGCTGCAGATCTGTGTGCAAAGGGGACTCTTGTCCCAGAAGGAGGAACAGGAGGCTGCATTACACCAGGTAGTCGGGGGTCTTGCCCACAGCCAGTAGAGCTTCAACGGACACTGTTCAAAAACAATTGTTGTCATTATATCTACCTGCAGACCAGGACTCTCTCATTGAACCAAGACAAGGGGACGGAAAATCCAACTGGGACCCCCGCCCCTTCCTCCCGTAACCCTGCTCATCACCTCTTCCCGCTACTCTCTTCAGGTAAGTGCTATCAAACCATGCGCACCAAAACCAGCAGACATTGAAACAGCTACTTCCCACTCTCCTTGAAGTCCCTGAAACAGTGTTTCTCAAATAGTGGGGCGCGCCCCCCTGGCGCGAGGCTCCGTCAAGGGGGGCGCGTTTGACCTCGGGGAACATGCTTTATTTTTTTACTGTCCTAGAATAAAGTGCAGTTGCACCTCCACTATGTTAGGGGGCAGTAACGCTCTCATTGGCAGAGTTTGCGCAGGGAGCATTGTAAGGGAGGAAATACGACGAGGCGTACGTCGCACTTAGCTCCACTGTGGCTACGGGACCAGACGAGGAAGGATTGGTGAGCTTACTATGTCTAAAAATGTTGGTAGCGGACAGCATGAAGCCAAATAAATTAAGGCGTCACTTAGACATTACACCCCAATCACGCTGATAAGACGCTTGAGTTTTTTTTCAGCGAAAACGTGCCGAATATTGCCAACGATCATGCCGCTTTGTGACTGCTACTTCAGTAAACTAAAATAAGGTCCCGGCTACACATTGAGCAGGAGTCGAGAGTTGCTGTGTCCTGCTTCAAACCTCGCTTCGAAAAGCTGTGCATTGAAAAACGTGCTCGTTCTAGCCACTAATCCAGGCATCATCTTTGATTAAAAAAAAAAAAAAAAGCACACATTATTTTATATTTTTGTTTTGCTGGTTAGTTTTTTTAAATATTGTGCTCTGAGATAATGTTGGTGATTAGTTTGAATGCGTTATTAGGTATTGATTTTATGTAATTTTATTCTTCAGTATCGTATGGTTTGACATGGTCAGTCAAAAATAATTTTTGTTAAATTAAGGATTTAATGTTATTTTTGAATTTCAGATGTACTTTAAATCTTTTCTGTTACAGTTAGTAAAGCTATTCTTTGTTTTAAGTTGGTCCACATTTCTTTTTTTAATTCTCTTATCCGTTAATAAGGATACAGTGTTATGCAAAGGTGTACTTAAAACAATTTTATAGACAAATGATACAATTTATAGTGATGTGGGGGGGTGGGGGGGGCCGAGATGTTTTCCCTCTTCCTGGGGGGGGGGCATGATGGAAAATAATTGAGAACCACTGGTCTTGGCCATGTCATTTCATGCCAAGCCAAAAAAGCCAAGCGTCCCCAAAATGTCAGCGCCCCCAAAAGAAAAAAAATGTCAAGCCAAGTCATGTCAAGTCATTTCAAGCAGTTATTTCAAGCCATGTCAAGTCAAGCTTCCCACCCCCCAAAAAAATTCAAGCCATGCCATTTCAAGCTGAGCCGTGAAAAATGTCAGCCCGCCACCCACCAAAAAAAAAAAAAAAAAAAATCAGGCAGTCTCCAAAAAAAGAAAAATTACAGACTGCCTCAAAAAAAAAAAGTTAGGCCCCCTCGAAAAAAAAATGTCAGGCTCGGCCATGTCAAGTCATTTCATGCCAAGCCAAAAAAGCCAAGTTCCCCCCTGATCATTTTAAGTTATTTTAATCGAGAACATCTTAACTGTGAACTTCCCAGATATAAGCAGCACATTGATTGTTCCACCAGAGAAGGCAACATTCTAGATCACTGCTACGCAATACTGAAAGATTCATACCGATCGGTTGCCCGCACAGCACTGGGTTTTTTCTGACCACTGTTTAATACACTTAATTCCTACCTACAGGCAGAAACTCAAATGCGGAAAACCGGTTGTCAAGATTGTGAAGAGATGGACCACTGAAGCAAAGCTAGCTCAACAAGAATGCTTGGACTGCACAGATTGGGGCATCTTTGAAACTTCAACGGGCACACTGGATGAATACACAGACACTAACATCATACATGAGTTTGTGTGAGGACATGTGTGTACCAACAAAGTCCTTCCGTTCCTTCTACAATAACAAGCCATGGTTCATTGCCAAACTCGGGCAAATGAGAAAAGAGAGGGTCCGCATTTAGAAGTGGAAATAGGGCACTGTACAAACACACCTGAAACCAATTGACAAAGGAAATTATCATCGCAAAGAGAAGCTATGCAGAGAGGCTGTAAAAACAGTCCTCTGTATCTGTGTGGAATGGCCTGAAAGCAGTCACAAACTATCAGACACCATCACCCCAAGCAGTGAACAATAAGGGTCTGGCTGATGAACTGAACATGTTTATTTTTATTTTTTGCAGATTTGAAAAGGACACCCCCACTTCCCACATCTACCCACCCCAACCAGAAACTACCCTAACTACGCCCGTGCCCTCATCCCCTGCCCTAAAGATCTACAAACAGGACGTGAGACGACTCTTCAAGCAGCAGAAGATCAAGAAATCTGCAGGGCCCAACAAAGTGTTCCCCTCCTGGCAGAAATCTGCGCTGACCAGCTGGCTCTCGTCTTCACACAAATCTTCAACAGATCCCTGGAGCTGTGTGAAGTCCCATCCTGCTTCAGTCTACCATCATCCCAGTTCCCAAGAAACCAGCAACATTGGTACTGAACGACGATATGCCTGTCGCTCTGACGTCTGTGGTCATGAAGTCCTTCGAACGCCTGGTGCTGAACCACCTAAAGAACATCCCTGGAGCTGTGTGAAGCCCCATCCTGCTTCAAACAGTCTACCATCATCCCAGTTCCCAAGAAACCAGCAACATCAGAACTGAACGACTAGAGGCCTGTCGCTCTGACGTCTGTGGTCATGAAGTCCTTCGAACGCCTGGTGCTGAACCACCTAAAGAACATCACTGGACCCCTGCTGGACCCTCTGCAAGTTTGCCTACCGGGCAAACAGGTCTGTGGAGGATGCAGTCAACATAGGGCTGCACTACATCCTTGAGCACCTCGACAGCACAGGGACCAACACAAGGATCCTGTTTGTGTACTTCAGCTCTGCCTTCAACACCATCATCCCGGAACTCCTCACCTCCAAACTTCTCCATCTCTGTGTGTCCCCTACGATCTGCCATTGGATCCTCAGCTTCCTGACGGGACGGACACAACAGGTGAGGCTGGGAAGGACTACATCATGTACCACCAGCACTGGAGCCCTGCAGGGATGCATCCTTTCTCCGCTGCTCATCTCCCTCGACACGAACGATTGCATTTCAACACACCCAGCCGTCAAACTCATAAAGTTCACAGACACCACAGTCATCAGTCTCATCAAAGACAGCGACGAGTCTGCGTGCCGACAAGTGGAGCAGCTGGTGCTTTGGTACAGCTCAAGATGGTAGAGATGATCGTGGACTTCAGGAAAGATCCTTCACCACAGCTGCCCCTCACACTGTCCAACTGCCCTGTGTCAACCGTCGAGACCTTCAAGTTCCTGGGAATCACAGTCTCCCAGGACATGAGGTTGGGGGGGTCAACACCAACTCCATCCTGAAAAAGGCCCAGCAGAGGATGTACTTCCTGAGGCTGCTGAGGAAGCATGGCCTGCCACAGGAGGTGCTCAAACAGTTCTACACAGCAGTCATCGAATCAATCCTATGTTCTTCCATCATGGTTTGGTTTGGGGCCGCCACAAAAAGGACAAAATCCGACTGCAACGGACAGTTAGGACTGCGGAAAACATAATTGGCGCCGCCCTATCCACTCTTGAGGACTTGCACACCGCAAGAACCAAGACAAGGGCACCGAAAATCCAACTGGACCCCCACACCCAGCCCACCACCTTTTCCAGCTACTCCCCTCACACAAGCACTACCGATCCATGCGCACCAAATCCAGCAGACATTCAAGCAACTTCTTCGATCTAGCCATTAACTCCAGAAACTGCAACCCAAATCTACCTCGATAGTGGCTCTTGGCAATTTCGCACACCCCTGTGGACCAACATTACCGCAATAATCATTGTAGCTCCAGCTCTGTACTTGAACCATCGTCACTGATCTCTATTCCACAGCACACTTTAAAGCGCTCAAGGACTTTTGTACAATTGCACACTTAAACTTGCTCGACAAATACTGTTACTGGTGACTTTAAAATGGTGCGATCATTGTCTGCACCAACTGCACAACTGTTATTGAAAGCTACCACTGATCACTTTAGCTCTGCTTGACACTTTGCACATTGTCTCACAGCTGTCATTGGATGGTACAACCACACAACGGTATCCTTACATCACGGAATGTCTTTCCATACTTAAAAAATTTTCAGCCAAGCCATGTCAAGTCCCCCCTCCAAAAAAATTTCAAGCCGTGCCATTTCAGGCCCAGTCAAGCCAAGCCGCCCCCTCCTCCCATGTCAGGCCGCCTCCAAAAAAAAAGCCACGTCAAGCCATGTCTAGTCAAGCCCATCCAAAAAATTTCAAGCCAAGCCATGTCAAGTCAAGCCCTCAAAAAATTTCAAGCCGTGCCATTGTAGGCCCAGTCAAGCCAACCCTCCCCCCAATGTCATGCTGCCTCCAAAAAAACCCACGTCAAGCCACGTCAAGCAGTTTCAAGCCACGTCAAACCGTTTTGTCATGTCAAGACTCCCCGCGCCCACACACAGACACACACACTCTCAAAAAATGGTCCGGCCGCCAAAAAAAAAAGCCATTCCAAGCCGTTTCAAGCCACGCCACGACAAGTCATTTCAAGCCATGTCAAGCCAAATCATTTCAAGCAGTCATTTCAAGTCATTTCAAGCCGTCATTTCAAGCCATGCCAAGCCAAGTCATGTCAAGCAAAGCCCCCCGGGCCCCAATTAAAAAGTCAGGCCGCCTCAAAAAAAAAGGAAATGCCAGGCCGCCTCCAAAAAAATGTTATAGTAGGCCTTGTCAAGTCATTTCATGCAAAGTGAAAAAAAGCCAAGCCCCCACAAAAATTGTCAGCCCCCCAAAGGAAAAAAATGCCAAGCCATTTCAAGTCAGTCATTTTAAGTCCAAGCCAAGCTGAGCCAATTCAAGCCGTCATTTCAAGCCGAGCCAAGCTGAGCCAAGTCAAGCCGTCATTTCAAGTCAAGCCAAGCCAATTCATGCTAAGCCAAACCAATTCAAGCCGTCATTTCAAGCCAGGCCAATTCATGTCAAGCCAGGCCAATTCCTATCAAGCCAAGCCCCCCGGGCTCCAATTAAAAAAAAAAAAAAA
>NW_017805993.1:0-37002 GCF_001891065.2 Hippocampus comes
TCTCTTTAAGGGCTTCTGATTCACTAAGAGGAAAAAGAAAAACCCCTTCTTTACATCCTTTGTCTTTTATCAGCGACTGAAAGGATTTTGGGGAAAATGCGGTGGAACCTCTTTAGTTGAAGTCGCCTGATGTGCAATGCAAACAAGATTTTCATAATTTTTTTTTTTTTTTTTGTAACATTAAGTCCAAAGCAATGATGAGGCTGATTGGTGAGATTTGACGAGATGAATATCCACTAATCACCCCTCCGTCACGTGGGTTACATTCTAGACCATCCCTGGTATGCGTGAAATCCGTGCTATAGAAATATCCTGCATAAATACACCCTAGGCCTGTTCTATAGTATTGATGATGCTAAGTGTGTGTGTTTTTAAAGGTCTTTAACACACTGGATTCTATTTTCGTCGACAGGCGCACATGTACTCGGCGTGCAAACCGGCACATTTTCATTTTCGTGCTGGGTCAATTGTAGTTTACCATGTTTGGGAATTTGACGGATCACATTCCGTCATGCTGGCCATTCTGGCGGGCCGAGGGAGTTTCCTTTTACATGCCCCCGGCGCGCCTAACGAATTGGTGACAGAGGGGTGACCAGACCGTAGACTAGGTAAAAGCAGGTCTAAGTCGTGGTGTCATTTGACTTTTGGTAAATTTGAGTGAGGGGTAGGCAGACAGATTCTGAACTCCACGGACGTGTATGATGGATGCCAACCGTGGGGGTTGTTGTCACACAAAGATTGGAAGGCCCGCGTCACAGCAGCCATACATCACCGGAAAGAGATCTTTTTGCAGTTCCTTTCATTATGCACTCGCCAAACTCCTGCAAGAACTTCAGCGTGTCTGTTTTGCGCATCTCCCCTGCTCTGAATTTAAAGGTCAAGTGTGAAATAATTTCAGAAAATCCCAAATCGAATCCAGCAGGAGTTCTCTGTCTGTTCTCATTGCATCATAGCTGCAGATGGTTTGATGGATATTCGCAAAACTATATGCCCGGAGAAATAAGAACTGGGTTATTTGGAGAGAAAAACAAGCAGCTGTTGAGCTGGAAACGTTACAAACAGGAAGGATGGGTTGATTGAGACAGCGATCTGGATGAGTTTAACATTCTTGGTGTAAATCTTTGAGCCGGCAAGTAGTTGTTAACTAGGTTCAAAAGAAAATAAATTGCAAGGAGAATGTGTGAATAGGCAGGAGTTAACTGTTCTTTTATCGTTCAAAAGGCTTTGCTTTGCTTTGCTATATACCAGGGGTGCCCATTATGTCGATCGTGATTGACTGCTAGATCGCGGACTGGTCCCTAGTCGATCGCGAGGGGTGTAGAGGAGAAAAAAAAAGAATAGGAATCAAGAGGGCTGAGGGAAGCACTTTAAAACGGTACATGTTTGCTCCGATAGTTAACAGTCTGCAAAAGTGCATCGCACGCCTCCGTGTCAGGCTGTTGCTCATCCTGGCGTGCGTGTGTATCTGCGTGCGCGATAAGGGGTCGATCGCCGGAGGTTGGTTGATCGAAAAGTTGATCTTTGGTCCAAAAAGTTTGGGCACCCCTGCTCGAGACTGTCACTTCCTTCAAAAGATGAACAAGTCTGTCCGAACAGGTAGTTAAATAAGAGGTAGGTAAATAAAATTGGAATGTCTTCCCTCAGGCAGCTGTTGACCCCTGGATATCAGGAAATATGGTACACTCCGGATGGAAGTCGCAGATCCTTCTCTCCTGTCAACAAAGTAAGTTGTGAAACACTTTGGTGATGTTTCATGGCAGCAAATAATCGTGTCATAGCTGACACGGAATTTTCCAGTTATATGGATGCCAATGAGGAACAACCAGGCATGGAGATGATTGTTCATTAATGAGCTGCATGTTGATTTTGGTTTTTTTTTGCTCTTCTAGAATCACTGTTTATACCACGGAGAGGTTGCAGGTGTAGACGGTTCCAGTGTGGCTCTCAGCACATGCTCAGGTCTCAGGTAAGAACTACCTCGACCACACCTGCTTCAGAGATACGTTACAATATTACAACATCATTATATTTGGACATGGATTACAATAGAATGCTTGAGAGAGGGACATTGTGGTTAAATTTTGATTACATTTTTTTTTTTTTTTTTTTTTTTAAGCGTTACCTTGCAGATTTGAGCATTTTTCCACTCAGGAATCAAAGCTGCAGCATATACTGTGATGCCTTTTGCCTTCCTGGATAATAGATATTGTTACTTGCATCCCAGTAAAACATATTGCTTTATAAATGTTTTTCCCCACCCGTGCAAATGTGTTACAATGCTCCCTGGATTGAAGTTAATTCATAAAAAGAAAAGATATCTTCGTAGAAAATCCTCTCCCTTTTCATCGTGTGCAAACAGGTCATAGGTGACAGACCAGACAAAGTACAACTCATTCACTCCCTTTGATGAGAAAAATAAATGGACCTCATATTCCCCAGCCTGGACGTGGGTCACTAGAGCCCCCGTCTGGAGCCTGGCCTGGAGATGGCGAGCACCTCGTGGCCTGGGTGGCTACAGGCCGAATAGCCAATGTGGGCCTCAAATTCAAAATGAGAGAATTTTTGCAATTTTGTTGCATTTCAACAATACATATGAATTGCATTGTCCGTCCATAAATTCTCTATCTTACTTATTCATACAAGGGGTGCGGGTTTGCTGGAGCTGATCCCAGCTCACTCAGGGCAAGAGGCAGGGTGCACCCTGAACTGGTTGCCAGCCAATCGCAGGGCATGAGTAGACAAATCAACCATTCACACTTCCATTCTTACCTTGGGACAATGTAGTCTTCAATCAAACTACCATACATGTTTTTGGAATGTGGGAATAGACTGGAGTACCCGGAGAAAATCCATGGAGAGAACATGCAAATAACCACACAGGAAAGCCCGAGCTCAGATTTGAACCCATGACCTCTGCACTGCGAGGCGGGTGTGCTAACCAGTCATCCACCCACCGTGCTGTATTCTTTTGAATATACAGTAGGGTGAAAACGCTCTGCAATCATTGAATTCCGTTTGGATTTGTGTTTTACACACTGTCCAAACTTCCTTGGAATTGGGGTTTGTTAAAAAAAAAAAAAAATTGCTAAATAAACTGTAAACTATTGAAACGTGTATTGTGACTCATGTGGTGCAGTAGGTTTGGAGGTCTCAGCTTTAGCCCAGTTTTTTCTCTTGCTTTGGCTCCAATACTTGAGGCAGTCCGAGGCACAGGACAGAACACTTATCCATGTTTGTGAGAGTCTGTTGCTCTCCATTTAGATGACTAGATGAATTCTAATAAAGCTTCTCAGGCATTGCCGGACACATGGGTGGATGTCAGACCTCTCCAGATGTTTAGTGCAGCTGCTTGAGCCGCGGATGTATCTACAGTATGTATCTGACCGATTAAATTGATTTTGTTGTTGTTGCTGTGTTTTGTTTTTTTTTGTTTAGCCTCTAAACTTTAGTCGGATCTAATCCGATTGTAAGAATACAGGTGCTTGAAACTAAAATAAATAATCTGTTTTAAATGATGACGTCTGACCAGGACAGCAACAAATATTTTTTTCCATATCTCTTGGAAATAAAATGTTCAAAGACCACTGAAATCTTGTACCAGGGATCAACAGCATTGCACACTATTGCCACTGTCTCAGGGCTAATAAATGGGACAAAACGGGGGAAAAAAAAAAAGATATTTGTCTCCATTGTTACAGTTTCGGGTATAAATTAGTCTCGAGCAAACATTCTGTTTCCAAATCCTTTGTAAAAGAATGGACTAGCAACATAGATCCTTCATGATTTGCAACCGCTGGATGGAACTGTGAGCAGTGCCTTTTTTTATTTCCCTCAGGGGTCTAATTTCTCTAAACGCGAGCGTCAGCTACCTCATTGAGCCTGTTTCTACGGATACGCCTCAGCACGCCGTTTTCCGAGCCGAGAGTTTCCATCTACCTCCCAGAAGCTGCCTGCAGCACTATAGTAACCGGGAGGCCCTTGGCACCTTCCTCCAGGGGATGACATCAGCACCGAGCTTCAGGGTGAGTGTGAACTGGACTAGGCTTGAAAAAAATACTGCATATATTGACACTGGAGATTTATTTTGCGTTATTATTATATATATATTTTTTTAATTATTTTGTAATCAATCAATTAAAGGAACGAAGAGACCTGAGTCAGAATATGAAATATGTGGAGCTACTGTTGGTAGCGGACAAGGCTGAGGTAAGAATGCTGTCATTATTTGACTCGACATGTGCTTATTTAAAGCAAAAAAATACACGAGGGGTAGTTATTCTTGATTCAGTCACAGCAAGTTTGTCCACAGCCACACATCAAAATCTAATCGAACACAAAAGCTGTATGAATTTCCTGTGTGCTGTTCATCTTAATATCTTAAAATTTGTGGAAAATGTAATTTACTTCAGTATTTTAATTCAAAAATCGAATTGCATACATTATAAACGGTAAGAAACTATCCCAAAATATTTTTGGCGTACAAATGAGGCCTTCTGAAAAGTCTTAGTCTGTGTTAAATTAATGAATCTGTCTGAATTTCACTTTTTGAATGAAATCACTGAAATAAATACAATGTTCAATTTATTGAGCTGCGCCTGTATGTTATTACAAAAAGACCTGCATTATGCTGACAGCTATTTCCACATTTTTCTAACCAATGTCGTGGAACTAAATGGGATGAAAAGTGCAGTGAAATCCGATCAACACCATTGCAAAAAAAAAAAAACATTCAGAAGGATAAAACTGTTGTTCACAAAAAAAATACTTGATCTCTGAAAAGCTCAAAAACTGAGCGTCATTATTATCTCTTTAAAGGCCGCGCGGATGCAGCTCTTGTATTTGGTCGAAACCGATCTGGAGTTTACAATTTCCTTTTTACGCAGTAGCTCGAGAATGAAGAATAATGTATGACTGTGTTTCCTTTGCTGCTAACCATATGTGGTTTTCAGTTTGACAAACACGGGAGTAGTCTCGAGAAGACCCAACTGAAATTACTGGAAGCTGCCAACTTAGTTGACAAGGTAAACGCTTTTGTGTAAATTGTAGCCACAACAAGTACCGTTAGCATCTTTATAATCATTTTTCCTTTTGTCAATGCACCATATCCCCCCCCCCCCTCACACACACACACACACACACTCACACACACACACACACACGCGCACAGTACTACAAGGCCTTAAGCATCCGAGTGGCGCTGATCGGTCTTGAGGTGTGGACCAGCCAGGACTTGATCAACGTGTCCGACAACCCTCACAGCACCCTGGCGGCGTTCCTGTCGTGGAGACGCAAACAGCTTCACACACTCCACAATGACAACGCTCAGCTCATCACGTCAGTGACCCGCCGCTTGATTTTGATCGTGAGAGTTGTAATCGTGATGACATAATGTTCTCGTGCGATAACTTGAGATCTCACACGGTAGAAGTTTGAAGTCACGTTAGTTAGTTAGTAAGATGTCATTTGTGGGGCTGCCAGGTTCTGTACAATCTGGTTGTCGAACTAATGTGGAACTTTGTGTCACCAGGGGAAAGTCATTCCAGGGTACCACCATTGGGTTGGCACCTCTCAAAGCCATGTGCTCTGAATACCAGTCAGGTGGCGTGAACACGGTGAATCTCGTCGAAATGTTTACGTCGAAATGTTTACGTACACTCACAAGTCAACATTTCCTGTGCATGTCTGGACGGTACAGTGGATATAAAAAGTCGACACACCCCTGTTAAAATACCAAGTTTTAGAGCAGGCATTGGACCTCTATACTCAAGGGCCACATTTCAGACTTAAAACAATACATAAATATAAAAATGCCTTTACAGCAGCTCCTATACTTTTCGTTCTTCTACTTTGTTGCTTTCATAACTTTTGCTGCTGTCAATTGGGACTTTCACCATTGTGAGACCAAGGAAGCTTTTATTGTTATTATTATTATTATTATTATTAAAATAAATAAAATAACTCATAGTCACTACACCCATGACATCATCTAAAATGACACATGAAGGTTTTGTGTCCCATTGGTGGATAATTTTGCTTTAATGACGCAACTAATATATTCCTACTTGAATTACTTTTTCACTCCCTCCCTTTTTTTTTTTTTTTGGGCAACATAATTTACAGCACATTTAAGAGTGTAATCTTGCAGCGACTGAATAGTTCAAAACATGAACTTCGAAATGTGTCTCTGCACCTGTGATTGTGGAAAAGGACCACTCGGAGTCAGCTGTTGGCGTCGCCGCCACAATGGCGCATGAGATGGGCCATAACTTCGGCATGAGTCATGACAGCGCTGGCTGCTGCCAGGCCAAAGCTGAGGATGGGGGTTGCATCATGGCAGCTGCTACAGGGTAGCTACACTCAACTTGTTGTCCTTTTTTTTTCCTCGTTGTGGATTGTACACTGCAAGGAAGTATCATGCAAACGTTTTAAGAATCAATTATATCAAGACCATATGTCTTTGCCTTTACGAAGAAAATGGTCAGTTTTGACTGAGACTGTCACAGTACCGAAAGTAACAATATGTTTATTTTGGCGGTTATAGTTTGAGTTGGGCAGCGTGACGGCCAAACAGCTGGCACGTCTGCATCTGAGGTCCTCGTCGGCCAGTTTTGTTTTGTTTCTGGGCATTTGGCTTCCTCCCACATTTCCAAAACATGTGTGGTTCACTGAAGACTACAGATTGTCCATAAGTGTGAACGTGAGTTTGAATGGATTGTCGAAATGTGATCTGCACTTGGCTGCTGCCCACCGTGGAGTCGAACAAGCACTAGTTTACCCACCACAATTTAACAGGATTACATATATTTATATACACATATATTTAACAGCACCGTTTTTGTTGAGGACATTTTTGATTTGTGCTGCAGCATGTCTTTATTCACGTGGCTACCACATGCACCCAGTTTTACGGCGTCCATAGCGTGAAGGCCACTATTTCGAATTTATCGGAAAGTTAAACAGATTTCAATGCGATGCACTGACTGACTGCAATCACACACAAACCCAAATAACAACGGCAATAATAAACACACAATTCCAGAAATAACTTTGTGACAGTGTTGATCAAAATTGAACATCATTATCTTTTTTGACGCAGCATGTATTGATACTTCTCTTGTGTTCCGTCTAATTAATTGCACTGGTGTATCGACAAAAATGTCCTCTTGGTATGCAATTGTTTTCATACCGTACATCTCGTAGGCACCCGTTTCCACGTGTGTTCAACACGTGTAACATGCGGGAGCTGAAGAGCTACTTGAGCTCAGGAGGAGGAAAGTGTCTCTTCAATGAGCCAAACACCAGATCCATGTATGGAGGACAGCGCTGCGGCAATGGCTACCTGGAGGATGGGGAGGAATGCGACTGTGGAGAGCAAGAGGTCAGTGTGTTGGTATCAGTGCACTATTCGTTTATATGATGAAAGGACTCACCAATTACTTCCAACACAGGAATGTACCAGTCCCTGCTGTAACGCAAACAACTGCACTTTAAAAGCTGGTGCTGAGTGCGCCCACGGCGTCTGTTGTCATAACTGCAAGGTATGATCCGCCGAAAGGATATCACCTGAGCAGTGTTCCTTTCACATCCAATCTCCCCTTCATGTTGTTTCAAGCTGAAGAGCCCGGGCGTGCTGTGTCGAGCTCCGTCGGGCCAGTGTGACCTGGCCGAGTACTGCGATGGCAAGGCTGAGTCTTGCCCTGCTAACTTCTATTTGGTGGATGGCACATCGTGTGCGGATGGGAAGGCTTACTGTTACACTGGCATGTGCCTCACGCTGGAGCAACAGTGCCGCTCACTCTGGGGACGAGGTGAGTGACGCTTGTACAGAATACGGTAAAATACAGTTCAAATTTAGTGTCATGGTTACACACACACACAAAAAAAAGAGGGTAAACCAGATGATATACTGTACATCAGGGGGAAAAATAACATTGAACTGTCGACCTAGTGGGCGGCCCGGTAGTCCAGTGGTTAGCACGTCGGCTTCACAGTGCAGAGGTACCGGGTTCAATTCCAGCTCCGGCCTCCCTGTGTGGAGTTTGCATGTTCTCCCCGGGCCTGCGTGGGTTTTCTCCGGGTGCTCCGGTTTCCTCCCACATTCCAAAGACATGCATGGCAGGCTGATTGAACACTCAAAATTGTCCCTAGGTGTGGATGTGTGCATGGATGGTTGTTCGTCTCTGTGTGCCCTGCGATTGGCTGGCAACCGATTCGGGGTGTCCCCCGCCTGCTGCCCGAGGACAGCTGGGATGGGCTCCAGCGCCCCGCGACCCTAGTGAGGATCAAGCGGTTCGGAAAATGGATGGATGGATGGATGTCGACCTAGTGTATCAGAAGACATTGGTATGAATATGAGTGTGAATGGTTGTCTCCACCATTCACTCATTGAAATAAATGATATGCACCTTTCAAACCTTCCCGAAGTCATTTGTCAGAGGGAACTATTCGATTTCGGAATTTTCAATCAATCTATGAGTGATTCCAAAGTTCATTAGATGTCCGTTGTATGTGATTGATTGAATCACGATTGGGAAAGGAGCAAGTCGCCAGTTTGTATCGTGTCACATTAGCCCCCTCTCGTGGTTGACTGCAGCATTACTTGTCGTCGTTCCAAACATGCAGCACAAATAAGTGGTGACGGATCACCCCGTTGAGAACCCCCTTTTTCCAAATTATTGTTGCATGAGTAAGATGCCGTTTTATTATTGTTATTATTGTTTTTATTATTATTATTATTATTATTATTATTATTACTATTATAAGTGGACTGGCCACCAGTCAATCACAGGGCACAGACAGCAATTACCTTATGTTTTCTGGACTTAGCTGATGAAAAAAAAAATAGATCAATAAATCCACTAAAGGTTTAGTTAAAGAGAGAGAGAGAGAGAGAGAGAGAGAGAGAGAAAGAGAAAGAGAGAGAAAGAGATTTTGGGTATTTAGACAAATTATTTCCGAGTACATGAAGAGCTGTTGAAGGTTGAAGCAGACAGAGGTCAGATGTTAGCCTTACTGGCAAAGCCTCGGGATTTGTTGTAGGCTGGTGTCCAAGTTCACACGGCGACAGAACTTCCCTGGGGCGTCTTTGCTGTATCACAGGAGTCCCACACAGACCAGTGAGGGATGCCATCTGCTTTCCATCAGGGGGTGGAATAACACGCCGTGTGCATGGATGTGCGTGTGTCCTTTACAGATGGTCGCCCGGCCCACGATGTGTGTTTTAAGAAGGTCAATGAAGCTGGCGACATGTATGGCAACTGTGGTAAAGATCTGTTTGGGAAATACAGGAGCTGTCAGGACAGGTGAGGTATACATTACGCATATTGCACTTGGACAACTGTAAATGTGGCAATAATTGCATTTTTAAACAATTATATTTTCTGTATTATCCAAAAACTCAATAATTTGATGATACTCTTTCTTTCTTTGTGGCAGAGATGCTAAATGCGGGAAGATCCAGTGTCTCTCTTCAGCTTCCAAGCCGATTGAGAGCAATGCAGTGCGCATCGAGACCACAGTGAGCGTGGGCAACAAGAGGGTGCAATGCATGGGAACACACGTTTACAAGCCTGGGCAGAGAGATGAAGAGGTGCAGGGTGACACTCTGGACCCAGGCCTCGTCATGACTGGCACCAAATGTGGAGATGACTCAGTAAGACAACAATAATATCATATCATTATGTATTGTCTGTCTTTTTACGTCACTATTTGAGTTTTCAAAGCCCCTCCATAATGTTCATTGATCACTTTCAATAGATTTGCTTCAACGGCGAATGCCGTAACGCATCTTTCCTGAAAGCTGATGACTGCCATTCCAAATGTAATGGACATGGGGTGAGTTTTGTGTGATAAGTCAATTGGGTTACTTTCAAGGTACAAAAGTTTGAAAAACTGAAGCCTGCTAAGACTCATTTCAGTTTTAAGGACCGAATTTCATAAGACCGTAATGAAAAGGACTTGAATAGTGGTTGTCCGCTCTAATAGTATTCAAGCTTCAGTTAACGCCATGTGTGTCTTCTGCAGAACCCCTCCCCTCTAAACCCCCCAGTAAAAACAGACAAAATAGCCCAACCATTACATCATCTGTCATTACCACGTTAACACTGTGATGGTGTTTTCAATCAGGGTTTAGTCACTGTGATCCGTTTTGTACAAATGCAACTTCCTCATTTTATAACGTTGGTAAAATATTACAATCTTTCCGTTTAATATAGTTGCAGTGTTTGACACAACATGTATTCAAATAAAATGAAGTCAAACAAGACTGATGGCCACTTTATTAAATAGTCATCATTTCAAATATTACACGTGTTGAGGTATTTCAATTGGTCGAACTGAATAACCATAACTATTAAAGGTGATTTGAATAATTTTGAATGCAGTTTTATTATACAGTATATCGTATTCATGATATGATATTGTAATATTCTAATTAACCTTCATTCTTTATTTGTGGAAGATGCAAATTATCCACTGTCATTGAATATTATTAGGAACAACATTAAGAGAGACCAACCCTGTATTTTCTTGCACTGTCACTTCCTGTTGGTAACTATCCATGTGGCCCAATAATTTGCTCCTGCAGGCCTAAAATGTGGTACAACTGAAAGATTCTGACACGGTCATTGTGACGCAAAAACCTGTGTCCTCATCTCTCGCCAGCTGTGTAACAACAACCACAACTGTCACTGTGAGAGTGGTTGGGCCCCGCCTTTATGTAACCAGAGAGGGCCGGGCGGGAGTGTGGACAGCGGACCTGTCATCAGTCACAGTGAGACAATGTCTTTCAGCACATATCAATATTATTTATTTGGAACCACATGCCTTTCACACACTCTATTCCAACAGGCAACCTCCTTCCGGTGCTGCTGGTCCTTCCTCTGCTTTTCTTTGTCGGGTTGGCTGTTGGACTGTGGTGTTGCTATAAACACAAACTCCAGCCGCTGAAAACATCGGCTCCGCCACCCGCACCGAGGTATCTAGTGCTGAAAATGCCGTAGTAAGTCTGTTTGCATTTGCTTGACTTGTCCAAACATTTTTGCGCATGTGCTTGTGTTCGGACCTTCAGTAGTTCAGTCCCAGTCGAAGCCAAGCCCCTGCATGCAGACGGCCATGTGAATGGTCACACCAACCCAACATTCTTGCTCAAGAAACAAGACTTGGAACAACAGGTAAAATCCAAAATACTTCGATGTTGCTTTGATATTTTCAAAGGATGAAGTGGGCGTAAGTGGAGATGTGCATTTGAGTATTGGTGGCAATTGGTCATAGTGTCCGAACATTAAGCCTTTTCTCTATAGTGGACCTCTATTATGCCTATAAAATCCAAAATAGCGTGGTGATTGTTTGAATATTTTCAGAGGTTGACGTGGGCATACGTAGAGATGTGCATGTGACTGTACATTTTTTGACGTTAACCATTTTAGACAGTCCCATTTTGATAGCTTGTGCTTTGGCAATGACGTCATCATCTAAAAGGACTGCAGTATTACTCGCTGTTTGAGTAGCTATCCAAAATATTGTATTTATTAAGTCCGTTGGGAGTATCTTTTCATGTAAATGATGTAAAGTAACTCCTCTCCAAGACCACCAGAGTCCACCAAGTCCCGTCCGTCCCCCTCTGAGGCAGACGGGTGCGGCTTCAGAAAGAGCCCCCTGTTGTCCCCTCTATCACATCTCCCAGCCAATATGTTACGAAAAGCTAATAAAACCTTGAACTTTGTCACCATACACCCCCTCTTCACAGGGAGCAGGCAGTTCTTGCTCGGACTCGCTGTCTCCATCATCCTTTGACTCAGCCTCGTCAGCATTTTGTAACAGATGTAATGCTCGCCTGCTCTTTTTTTTTTTTTTTTTTTATCGACCATGGTGAATTTTTTCAAAAATCGATGCCACCGCTGAAAAGTGGTTGCTATGGAAACCAGGAACATGGACTCATAAATATTTTTTTGTTTTTTGATACAATAAAATGGCAAATGTTGACAGCGCACTTCCTCAGGATATAGTACAAAGCGATTTCAAGCGAGCTGTTAGTTCCTGCGATGCACCAGCAGCGGAGTGATACAGACTCATTAATCTGGTCTCGCTGTCAATTCTGGCTCTGGAAATGGATAACGGTGCCGTCCAGTCACTTTAAGTTCCTGGTGGGCGTAATGAATGTTTGCCAGAACCGATGGTGCATGACAAGCAATCAAATAAAAGCGCACCGTAGACTGTTAGCCTCTCCGTGCTTAGCATGAATGCAACATGTTTTATATTAGTAATAATGTACACTCCTGCAGCTCATTACTAAATGAGAAAAAAGAGTAGCATGTGCCTATAAACCAAAGGGACACTCACATGCAAACCAAATTGTTTAAACGGGTTCCACCCTTAGTGTTTAAATCTGTGCGAGTGAGCGAGTGATTGATGATAACACATGTACCATTTATCAAGTCCGAAAAAACTATTCTGTCCATTTTCTTCTCGTTGAGCGATAAATTAATGTAGTCATTATCGTGACAAGTCAACTTGTAAGTCAACGCACCACTGTCAGGTGAAGCTAGCTCAGCTGTTCGCAGGAGATCAGGACTGAGCCCAACCACGAAGCGCAAAAACTGTATTTACGTCAAACCAAAAAGGTTTGGAATTGCACACATTTGTAGTGTGTGTGTGTGTGTGTGTGTGTGTGTGTGTGTGTGTGTGTGTGTGTGTGTGTGTGTGTGTGCGTGTGCGTGTGCGTGTGTGTGTGTGTTTCCACAGAGAAAGTCCTCTCCTCATCTGAGCCAAGCGTGTCCAACCCGGCCTAAACATGTTTCTGTGCGTCCTGTTGTGAAGCCCCCACCTGTTCCGGTGTTGGCTTCACAACACAGTGAGTCTCGGAGTCTTATCCAGAGACAATCCTCACTGAGCAACGCTCATTTTAGACCTGAGCTGAGGCGAAAGCAGGCTCCTCTGCCACCTTCATCTGCACTTTCCCCCTCCACATCTCGATCAGAGCCCCCCAACAGGCCTCCGCCACCTTGTCCTGGCAGCAGACCGGCAACGGTGAATAGTATTTGTTGGACTTACACAACCTCGTGCATGAGTAACGAACAGCATATATTTTCATTGTGACTTATAGCACCAATCGAGAGGCCAACTCGTCACCGCTGATGCACTGCTGATGGGAAAGGCTGCTTTGGCTCCATCTGTTGAACATAAAAAGCCAAGCAGGTAACTGATGAAGTTTTAGACCGCATTTACAATGTGTGGCTCTCGTGAACCAATTTTGAAAGGTTTTTTTTTCCTTTTGTGGCGCAATTCATTTTTACGTCATGGCAACATGATTAGAAAATATGCATGGAATCGGTTATCTTCAAATTGGATATGATTCAAATAGTTGCCAGTGCAAGTGGAATTTAAACGGATGACTCAGGTGTACTCTGCCAACAGCATCTTGACATCTCGAAATATATGGATTGATGACGTCATGTCAAACAACATAATCACCTTACAAAAAAAAAAAAAATCCTGCTGTAACGCTGTAAATCTGAATTACAGTGAACGCATAGGCACGTAACGTATTTTTCATCTTTTTTTTTCATATTTTGGCTAATCTTGCTGATGGCAGTTCCATTTGATTTCGAACCTTCTGCTTCTTCCTATGGAAATGTTTTCTCTTTTGTTTAAAACGGCTTACCTTAACTATTTCTGCGCTGCGTTGGGTCCAGAGCTAGCTGGGGAGATGGTTCTTTCATCTGTTGCGGAATTCTTTGTAGTGTATTCGATTAAATGACTTGCAAATCATTGTTTTCTGTTTTTATTTATGTTATTGTTTTAAAGACACTCTTCATCTTATTGTCCCCCTCCTTCCAGATCTTGAACCTCAGGGAGATATTGACCATGTAATCTAAGATACTTGACCCCCCCGGACCTGTGGACTGCATTTTATTTATGCGGTGGCCAAGTGGAAACAAATGTGAATGATTTTATATGTAGGCAGTGTCAAGTCGCTGGAGTATTTATTTCCAAAGCAAAAAATAAAACAAAACATGAATGTTTACAGTTTAGATCAAAGATGGTGCCTCTAAAAGTGCATCGGCAGTAAATGGATATCTTACATTAAGAGAATAGACCAGTGCTGAAATGTTAATGCTTCTTATTTGTGGGTAATATTGGGATTTTAACTGGACTCAAGGGGACCAGTCGGACGCCTTGCAGAAAAGATGCATGTTCATTTTGATGAGAGGCATGTCATAAGTGATCTGTTATTTTATATTAAGGCCACTTTATATTTTACATGGGATTTTTTTTCATAGCTTTATTTTAAGACCTTTGTACATACCGTAAATATTCTGTAAAATAATCCCCTCACTAAACTCTACTGGCAGTGAGATTTTCGTTTTACCCCAAACCTTGGTGCTTAGCTAGAGCTTTATTTTTCATGTCTGCGAAACTTTCTTGAATTGCACCGTAATTTTAATTTAATCAAATGTGGAATCTGTGTCAATGAACATTCGATGTTGCTTGTCCTTCATGTATGCATCATTGTTGATGGGAGGCATTGCAATAGGGAAGTGCCATGATGAATGTACTGTTTAAGATCAAGACTTTGGAAAGTAACTGGTGTTCTAATATGGATACAAGGCTGCCATATTGTGTCTTTTCCAAAGATCTATGCAAACTCAGGCACTGCAACATTGAATTTTCAACTGGAATTCAATAAAATATTTCATGTTTCACATTCTTTGTCACCTTTTGGAGGTTTTATTGTTCACAGTTGAACTGAAGAATAACACTGTTCAACATATTTTTCAACATCACCGTTCGAAATGATTTTTTTTTTTTGGTATGCTGATTCAGAATCTGTGCTCATTTTTTTGTCAAACACATCAGGTTTTCATCATAATATTATAACAGTAATATAATAATACGTTTAATAAGATTAATGAGCTGAGGTTTAAGTTCCGCAACAGTCGCAATTATGATTTTTTTTGTAGCTATAAATTTCAATGCATGGCAAAAAAATCTGTATTGCGTGAGCTCTTTTGGTCAAACTTTAAAACAAACAAAAAAAGTAGACATTTTTGAAACCATCAAAAATCCATTTAGAGACGCATATAGCCATCTCTTTTTTAAATTTGCTGTTGAGCGGTATAATTATATTTGGATTTAATTCATGGATTTCACTTCAAAGTAGGCTGAATAAAATAGGTTCATGTGGATGAAACACTGTTGCTGCAAGTGGTTCACACAGCCACATCAGTACCTTAGTGTCTCTTACCGGGCTGCTCTCTGATTTATTCTAATCAAAAGCCTCCGAAATACCAGGAGCAGACCACACACACACACACACACACACACACACACACACACACACACACACACACACACACACACACACACACACACACACACACACACACATACACACACACACACACTTATACATATAAATATGTACTCGGGACCCTCTATAGAAGTAAATTGACACTTGGGGACACTTGTCTGCATCAGCAGACAGGTTTAATTGCAAGCGCCCCCTCCCGCTGACCACAATTAGTCTGACGAGCGTGTCACTTCCTGGAGTGATTCATTTATAAGAAATGATGATTGGCTGAGTGATGAAACACCCCCGCCTTTTCTCGCAGCAGGGGGACACTGCCGGGGGGCAGTAAAGAGACGACCCAGCCCCGCCGAAAGACCTGATTAGGTTTTCGCCGATTAGATGTTGATTATCTCAACCTTTTCGAAACATTTTCTCTGTGATTAAAGCTTGATTATTTTATTCACCCTGATCCCTGATATCAACCTCACATCTGCTCCTGTACTATAGAACAGCGGTCCGCAACCTTTTTTGCCCCACGGACCGGTTTAATGTCAGACAATATTTTTTGCCTTTAAAGGTCAGATAAATACAACAGAATAATATGATATGACCTGCATGAAAGCTGTGGTATTTTCAAAACATGATAAACACGAATCATGACACGAGGAACATCCAATCTGGCCGCAACACTCTCTGGTCGCTAAGGTAACGTTTAAACATGCCTTCAAAATAAGATAGACTGCAGACAAAAAATGCATGAAAATTACGGGCTTGGTGCGTGGGAATCTCCCGTTGAGATAAATCCGTATTTTAGGTTCGACTCCTGATACTGTCTATTAAATGTAGCCTTCTTTTTCTTGAAAGTCATAGGCTCCTTTTCTGTCTCCTGGCTGGGCCTTTTCCCCTTCCAAAAAAAAAAAAAAAACTTTGCAAGACCTTTGTTTTTAACTCATTTTGTTAGCTCCTGGGTTTCATTTTAGCGGTAACCTATCGCGTGACCAAGAAGCCCCGCCTTGATCTGCGTCAAGAGTGACTTACTGTAGACGGATGTAACAGAGAAAATAAAACATGTTTCAGATTCCGAAATGAATAAAACGGAAGTAATGTAAGTTATTTATCCTTTCTATGCGGCCCAGTACCAAATGGCCCACGGACAGGTACCGGTCCGCGGCCTGGGGGTTGGGGACCCCTGCTATAGACTAATGGGGCGCAGACACTGTTGTACTGTACTGTTGTATTATTACCCTTTGGACATCAACGAATCTGGCCAACATTAAATGCATTTCTTCTTGCCCTCAGTGTTTATGGCCAGGTCTCCGCCCCAGGGAGTGAAGGTGGCTTATATAGTTGAGTATTGCTCTCATTGAGGCACTTGCTTCAGGCAAAGAAAGGTCAACATCAATGATTAATGAGAGGCAAAATGTCACAAGCAGGCGAGGCTGTAGAAAAATGTATTCTGGGTGGACTTTTCGACAATGCCAAAAACATTTTGCTGGCAGCATAAAAATGTCAAAAATAAACCATCCTCCATCTCAGATCATATCTGACAGCTATCATTCGTAGCATGTATAGTTTTTTTTTTGTTTTTTTTGCGACAGCTCTCATTAGCAACTGTACATGCAGATCAATGAGGAGCAGAGAGAGAGAGAGAGAGTCCATTGAACGGGCTCCATCTGAGTTCAGAGGAAAAGCCCTAATTAGAAAGCCCAACGGATGCCCTTATAAAAATATATTTAATGAACTGATGTCAGCGGGGGATCAGCCGCTCATTTATGACCCAGCTAGTGTGTCACCTAAAGAGTTTGACAGACGTGACCTATCAGGCACAGGTGGCTTATATAGTTGAGTATTGCTCTCATTGAGGCACTTGCTTCAGGCAAAGAAAGGTCAACATCAATGATTAATGAGAGGCAAAATGTCACAAGCAGGCGAGGCTGTAGAAAAATGTATTCTGGGTGGACTTTTCGACAATGCCAAAAACATTTTGCTGGCAGCATAAAAATGTCAAAAATAAACCATCCTCCATCTCAGATCATATCTGACAGCTATCATTCGTAGCATGTATAGTTTTTTTTTTTGTTTTTTTTGCGACAGCTCTCATTAGCAACTGTACATGCAGATCAATGAGGAGCAGAGAGAGAGTCCATTGAACGGGCTCCATCTGAGTTCAGAGGAAAAGCCCTAATTAGAAAGCCCAACGGATGCCCTTATAAAAATATATTTAATGAACTGATGTCAGCGGGGGATCAGCCGCTCATTTATGACCCAGCTAGTGTGTCACCTAAAGAGTTTGACAGACGTGACCTATCAGGCACAATCGTTAAGGATGACTTTATTCTAAATGCTGGTCACTTGTACATACATAAATGCAAATATAACATGCCTGGAATCACAGAGCCTCCACAAGCGCAATACATTGCAAAATACTACTCCTTCTAATGACTATTAACATCCAACAGCAGCAAGGTCAATACCAAACAGAACAAACTAACATTTTTTTCTCTGTGTATTCTTCAAAAAAGCTGCACTTTAATAACAGCATTCATTGCGGGCAAATTACACACGAGGTCTATTGTACAGTTAAGCCCTGAATCAATATTTTTATTTGTTGAACGGACATCTTTCAGCTGGGTACAAGAAAGTGGCAAAAGACTCAGTTAAATTAAAACAGGACCTGATCTGAACAATTGTGGGCTTAACTGTCTACTTTACACGCAGTTTTACATTTTTCAAGCAAACAATGAAAAGGATGTGTTTCACAGATAATACTACGGTACATTTAGTTATCTCCAAAAGATGAGCACAGAATTCAATTCATGAAAAGAATGAAAGTGTCACAGGGATCATTCGGAGGGATAGCTGGTTGTTAATTCGTCTCCTGGTGGTCCTGATGCTCCCACGGCACCGGGTCATTTTCATCCAAATGTGATCCGGACTCCCTCTCGTGCCAGAACTGCTCCACGTCGGGCAAGACGAGACCATCTTTGTCGACGTCGCCTCCCCTGGCTGTGCCGTGCTCCAGCTGCTCATCTCTGCTGGTTCCCGGCTTGGTGCTTGATGATCCGAGACTCCTCTCTTCCCTCTGCTGGCCGGACGTCTCCGGTCTGGGACAAGGCGACTGGAGCGAGGTGGGTTTGTGAGGTCCGGGTTTGATCTTGGAAGGAGGTTGCTTGCGCAGGGTGAGGCGTCTCCACAGGTCACGGTAGCCCTCCCGGAACTCTTCTGAGAGGGAGAGCACGATGAGAGGGTTGACGAGGGACAGCGACAAGGTGAGCATCTGAGCCGAGAGGGTGATGAGAAGAGGCGGGGAAGAGATGGAGCTCTGCGATCCACCGGCTGCCGAGTGGCGCTCCCAAACCCACACCACCCACTGCGGCAGCCAGAGGATGCCAGTGGCTAAGGTGAGATTGAAGAGCATCAAGGTGAGCTTCCTGGACCTGATCTGTGTGCGCAGATTCTGAGTCTTACTGGAGCGGCGCTGGCATTGGCCGTAAGCCTTCCAGAAGTACATGAGGGAAAAGCTGAGGGGGGCGCAGTAGACACCCAGCGGGTAAGCCTTTATGTACACAGACATGAAGTCCCATGCTTCGGGGGGGACCCGCAGCACGCACATGAGCCCGTGTAGCCCCTGTTGCAGCCTGGCAAAGAGCCAATGAGGGATCGGAGCGGCGCAAGCCGACAGCCAGATGAAGAACAGTGCCACCAGGATGGAACTCAGGCGGATGCTCACCTGCTTGGTCGGGTTGGACACGTAGTGGTAGCAGGCTTTGGCCATGACGGCCACCGAGAAACTCTTGGCCGCCATGCACGAGTGTAAGAACCAGTCGGACGTCTTGCACACGACCAAGCCCAGTGTCCAGCTGGCTTTGGAGTAGGAGGCGGCCCTGAAGGGCACGCTGAAGAGCAGCACCAGGCCGTCGGCGAACGTCAGGTTGAAGATGAGTGAGTTGATGAGAGACAGTTTGCCTTTGTGGGCATTGGACAACAAGATGGCCATGGCGGTTAAATTACAAGCCAAGCCCAGGACGCAAATGATGCCCAGGACCGCCGGCACCAGAACCCTCAACTCGCCGGGGTCCAAATGTTGGAAGGAGCCACCATCGTTAAACGACCACTTGCTTAAGGAGCTGTTCATCACCGTCGAATTGTTCCCAGACAGTTTGTTCATCTCTTCCCTCTCCCCAAAAAAGAGACAAAGTGAAAATAGTTATAAATGACAAAAAGAAAGCAAGAAAAATGAGCCTGTATTTATGATTATTATTTCATTAATCAAACCAATTGACTGTTGTCGTATCGATCGGCAGTGATCTCGGGGGAGCGTCTGTCTGTCTGTGGATTTATTCCAAGAAACGATTGTGCAGCTTGGGTGGTGACTTATAAAGATGCTGTTTGATTGGCAGCTGGTGCCCAGCTGAGAAAAAGCGGTCGACGTGGCTCTCACGGGGCCAATTAAGGAGCCCACACAGCGGTGGGGGACCATTTCACACGACTTGACACATAGTGGTGAGGATTATTCCTGCACTCAATCGATTCTATTTCAGTTTTTATTTTATTTCAAGACAAATGAACTTATTTCAAGACAAAATAACATTCATGTAGTATGTTGTCCAAATGTGAAAATACTGCTGTGTCCCTTTTAGACAATAAATGTCCATCAAACTTTTGCTAATCCACAATTTATTAGTAAAGAATATATGAATATATTACAAATAAAAATTCCCAGAAATACTTCTCATCACCTCAAATGAGGACGCCGTTTTTCGTTTTACATTTAAAAAGATTGTCATTATATCCGTTATGTCCACATGGGGGCGCCCTCACCTGCTGCTCGATAGAAACAGAATCACACCTTGGTTTGAATTTGCACATCTTTATTACTTATTTTTTAATCAAAGAAAAGTCCAGTGAGCATAAAGACGCCATGGTCATTCATATTATTACATTCTGAGCTATAAAAGTTTCACAAATCAAGGTCGTACTGTTTAAAGGAAGCATATGTACAGTTATGAATTCCCTGATTTCACAGAGTTTTTGCTTAGACCTTTTTATTGAGTGCTTACCTCAGTGGATGCTGGTTCTTAACACAAAACCTCCGACAGGTGCTAAAATCAACCCTGCAACGTGAGACCACACTCCACCAACGGGCATGGACAAACAATCTGAGATGAAAACATCATTGAGGAAAGCAAGTACGACCTCAGCGAGTGCTTCAGACGGTCTGTCGAAGTTCAGTGATCGAAACTTCATTGGCTTACGTCACATGCAACAGTTTAGAATTGCAATTTGTCTCTTGAAGGGGACATAGGAAATGGAAGATGTATTCTTTCATTTGTGCCTGTGCACCCCATACACACAGAATAGGGAGTAATATGAACTGCCGCCTCCACAAGTTGAAGCCCAGAGTACCCCCCCCACACACACTGCTGCCCCAAGTAGAAGAAAGCAGCCAGACACACACACTCTCCCCGAAGCCTTGTTAGTTCCAAGACTCTTGTTCCTAAAAACTGCCTGATTTTAGCAAGACAAAAAATAGGGTGTGTAATGTGTGCTGTAATTCTTGATTCTTGCGGTATTTGGACGAAAGCAGACACATTATTTGGTCACCTGGGAACTGCTAAAATGTATGAAAAAAATGCATTTTAAGTCTCCTTTGAGTGGAAATTGCAAACTTTTTTTTTTTTTTTATGTACAGTTTACCAAATTGTTGCTTTCAGTTGAAGCAGGGGTGTGAGCTGGTTTTCCCGCGTCACTTGTAAAGAGATCTCACATTGCAGACAGGCTTGTGATGTCATCATCATTCTTGTTGCGTCAAGCATTGCTTCACCTTAAAACGATTTTTGTTCGGTTCATAACAGACAGACGGGAGAGAAAACAACCCCCCCCCCAAAAAAACACCAACCCCTGAAACATTTACACTCCCCACGCCCTTGCCCCCAATCCTCACAACCTCTACTTTGAACCCCCACATACCAAAAGAAGGCACCACAGCAGCTAAACAGACTCATTGACCAGTATTAAATAAAATCATTAAAAACAGCCTCATTCACGTCACAGACTAAAGTAGAAAGACTGACGGCAGGCAGAAAACAGTCTTTTTTTTCCCCCCTGCCCTTTGAATTTGCAGCAGTTGGCTGTGCCGTCCAAACTGATTCCTCACATGCACCGCAGCAGATAGATGGAGAGAGGGCGCTCCGGCTACATGACAAAGAGTCACCACCACCCGTGCTCTGTTTTGCTCATTGCATTGCCCCCCTCTTTTGTCTCTCGGGTCTTGCTACATCTTGCCGCTCATGCAGCTGTAATCTTGTTGCGAAGGGTTCTCTACTGTCCGTGTGAGCATGGCTAAATAAATTAAATGACCACAAACCCTCGTCATGTCCCCCAAGATTCCAGAATTGGACGTCCACTTCCAGGAAAACACTGCAAATTCTCAGTGGGTGCATCAAGTCAGCAGCGACAAGCCCCAGTGAGGTGCTGGATGTACATCAGGACTCCATACTTGTTTCTCTGTCATCCTAATGCCCCTGTTCTGTCTGTAAGCTTTAGTTGACCTTGTCTTGGAAGATGTAAAGGTTATTGGTGGCCGCCACGGCAATGATGTTCTCGTGCGGGTGCCACGTGGTGTGAAGGATCTTCTTACTGAAGTCTAAGCTGTCCACGCTGATCTCATCCTTTCTGCGTTTGCCGCCCACGCACACCTGCAGAACAGCACCGCCGATCAGGGAGGAGTAGTTTTAGAGCCTTTGCATACACCGAGCAAGCCGCAACATTATCACCACTTGCACGTTATGATTACATACAACACAGAGGAGTATCGAAAGCCCGCTTTTTCAAAAATAATCATGCTTTATTCTGACTGACAATGTCAGAACGGTACAGTGAGCCCCTGTTTAACATGTTTCAATCCGAGAGACCAAATAAAATACATTAAAAAAAGATCCATAGATGGGAGCAATGCCCCAAGGTATGTTATTTTCCACAGCCAGTAGCTACTTGTAAGGCAGGGCGGTTCTCAAAGTGAGGAAGAACTTGTGATACGCGGCCTCTCTGTGCGTGAAAGAATCGCTGAATTCAATAAACATTTAAAACACACAAAGTACATTCAAAAAAAAAAATCGTCTCCAGTGTTGTCCATATTTTACTCACACTTTTTTAAAGAAGAGTTCAGTTGTACAAAAAATAATTTCCGCTACAAAACTTCAATAATTATTGTCCCCAGTTCCCAAATGCTTAGTGAGTGCTGTTAAAATGAAAGGTGATGTAACACACGACCTGGTCCCAGCTTCATTTTTAAATTTTTTTTTTATTTTACATGCTACAGGTATTAAATTCAAAATTGAGTGAATCTGAACAAAAAAATAAATTCATGTGTTTGAGCATTAAATAGCTCATCATTGTAGTTTAATCGATTGAAAATCGGTTAGAACGCTGGTGTCAAACATACGGTCCGCGGGTTGGAACCGGCCCCCTGTGGAGGTTCGATCAGGCCCGCAGGATAATTTAAAATGCATAAAAGACACGGAAGGAATATTTTGAATAAGATGCAATTCATGGATTATCCGCTGTTTTGTCTTTAGTTTGTAAAGTGTAGGCAGCGATTAAATTTAGATTTTATATGCACATGTGTAAATGGTTTAAACATTCCTTTTTTTATAAATCTCAGCCCACTTGACATCTACCGAGGCCGTATGTGGCCCACAGTGTGAAATGAGTTTGACACCCCTGGGTTAGAAGGATGAACCCTGTAACCTGATAACATGATAAACTGTCCACTGTAGTAACCACTGTCCATAAAAGGGTTAAAATCCTTCTATAATTTCTTTAATTTACGTTTTACAAAACCTCCCAACTTCATTGGAATAAGGGTTTGTTGAACAGATTGCGACTTGGAAGGTTCCACTGCATGCGTGTTGTTTTGAAAAGAGTGCGTGTGAGGTGCTGCTTGTACCTTGCGAGGTTTAAGAATGGCTCTTGGCTTGCTGTTTTCTCTGGATGCTTCCAGCGTGACATCCCGTTTGGTGTTCCGGTCAAACATTCGGAAAAAGTTGTTATAGGAGCCGGTCATTATGACACTGAGTTAGGGAAGAGAGAGAGAGAATAGTGTTAGTGGGATTTACAGTCTGATGGGAGGTGAATGTCTGCATGAAGGGAATCTCACCTGTCTGATCCATTCCAGACACACTCAAACTTGTCAAAGATGCAGTCGTTCTCATAGAGGGAGCAAAGTTTGCCCCGCAGGTAGTCATGAACCTGGAAAATAAACAGGTGTTTATGGCCACACTTTTCCACTGCGCTGCCTCCAAAGTGGACAACCAAACACCCATAAACTGCATGTGCACACCCTCGACATCCGGCTAATCCCTGCAGACCCGGTGACGAGGGCGATACGGGCAGCAGGTGGGGAGGGAATTGGGCTGAGAAATCCCCTTGAGCCTTACGGACGTCTTATCAATCATGATCTGCCCTCAGATAGCTTCCCTCTTGATCGGGCAGTGTGGAAGTGACCCGTGTGACCGGCCACAGTGGGAGGTTTTGCCCTTTAGTTTGGTTCAGTAGCATCGCAATCTCTCTTCTCACAGGACAGGGGTTCAATAATCAGCCTCGGCTTAATCACTAAATAGGGTGCGCTCGCAGGGTGACAGTGAAGCGGGATTATGCCGATGAGTCTAAAATCAATATGCGGTGATCGCATTTCATCGCAACATTGAGACGGTTGTACTCATGCATACCTGGTACGTCTCGAGCGGCTTGTTCTCCATTTGCAGGTCCCACACCTTCACAGTGAGGTAGTCCCTCGTCATCAAATGGCGACCGTTGTGGCTGAACTTCACGTCGGAGATGGATGAGATGATTTCGGAGAAAAAGGAACGAGTGGCGGGATCCTCCGGCTCCTCAAAGTCTACACAAGAAAAAAAAAAAAAAAGAAAGCACAAATATTTTTAACAAAGAGAGCATATTTGACATTGCATCATGCTGGGATTTCACTGCGGAGGCGTCAGCCGCTGACAATGAGAGCACAACAATGCAGGAATATTCGGCACCAGCTGCATTCCCTTGTGTGTGTGTGTGTGTGTGTGTGTGTGTGTGTGTGTGTGTGTGTGTGTGTGTGTGTGTGTGTGTGTTTGCGTGCTTAGCGAGACAGCCACGGGTCAGCATGATGGGTAAATATTGGTTATGATTCATATTGATTCTGGCAGCAGCTCATCTGCGCGCAGGGGATGAGAGCCAGACATTCCACCGTGAGCTGTCAAGTTATTGTTCTCCGCTCTTCCTCTTCCTCTTTTGCACTCCCACGATTCCTCACCTCTCTCCTCTCTCACACCACCCCCCCCCCTCCTCTCCATTCTTGCCCACCTCCCATCTCCCTGGAAACTGTGATGTGCCAGTGGGGAGTCTAATGAGGGATGCGGAGTGAGGGATGGAAAAATGAGAGGGTGCGGGGGGGGGGGGAGAAGGGGATAAAAAAAAGAAAAAACAAATCAATGTCTAAGTGTTGGGCCATTCAAGCCCCACTGGATTTACGTGTGTGTCAGTGATGCATGTTTATATGCGCGTGTGTGTGCGTCCTTGGCTTGTATTCTGCCCCGCGCCCCCCTCAGGGGGCACATAATAGGCTTCCAGGGGAGTTGGCAGGGGAGGGGGCTGGTCGCTCTGTTTCTTTCTGTCCTGGGGCTCACTATCTTTGGCATTCTCGTCTCCCTCTGTTCATCCTTCTCTCATCCGTCCATTCATCTCATTGCTAACACTGATTAATTTCACCTCTGTGATTTCTAGCCGTGAATATGTGGGAGCGAGTGCACTACGATTAATATGCTTTTATTTTTATTTTTTGGTGATTCTTGGAAAGTTATTGTGTGGAATGACAGCATTCATGAGGCTACATATGCATTTTTATCGGAGGGTCAATACTATCAGCACTGGCTCGAGGCTAACACCCACCTGCAGTGGACGTGTGCATGCTGTTTGTGCCTACACTTTCCTCACAATTCCAACATTTCCTACTGAACAAAAATCGAACGTGCATCCCAACAGGCTGTGTTAGTTAACACGCTCCAGTGAGCACATCAATCCATCGGAGGAAACGACAGACATTATTGGACAACAAAGGTGTGTCCATGAAAGCCTAATGCGATTGCTCTCCAGCTATCGATTCTCTCGCTTAAAATGTCAATGGATTCATTATTCATTCAACTTAAGCGCCTGCATGTGATGTTAAGCCTCAGAGGCTTGGACATTCATTGTTTAAGACACACACTAGGATTTATTGATGGGTTATCAGCAGCGGCATATTGAACAGAGGAACGGCTCCATGTCACAGCCACACAAAGCCAAGCTGAAAAAAAAAATGGAACTGTCGTTTTGCGAGTGTGTGCCACCGCATGTGCTTTTCTCCCTCAAGCTCCAGCTTTTTTATTTTGCATTTCACAATAATTTGCAACAATATAACACCACGCGCACAATGATGTCTTGTATTTAAAACACGACTTGGAATTTGTCTTTGTTCCAACGTCTCATGTTGTATGTTATCATCTCACAAAATCAACGAAATATCCGGCAATTAAAATGAAGCCTTAGCGTATAAAGCTTTATTGTATTTAAGATCTACTGTAGATCCAAATAAACTATGCTGTTATGGTTATTTTTTTTTCACTTATTTCATCATTTATGTATTTTTAAAATAATACCGAGTGTCATCAGTTTACAACAATCATAACCATGCAGTTTTGAGGTTATTAACTCGTCTGTTTGGTGGCGTAATAATACGTCGTTGCGTATGGCCAAAAAGTGTTTGTCATGGCAATATTAGAATTATGCCTTTACCAGCATGTTAGCATCGGCTAGTCCAATTTACATATAAATTTGGGTTACGTTGCTTCCATCGGAACAGAATGCCGTCACGAACCTCTGCATGTATGTCCTTACACTGAAATTTGAAATTGAACAATGGATGATGGTGTGATGTGGTGTTCTGGGATGACATTTCACAGCATTTTACCCATAAATGTAATCCGGCGGTTCTTACATTTGCAATGCTTGTCGCAGAGTGCAGCTTGCCTCATGTCACAAAGTCTTATTGAGCCCTTGCTGCTGCTATATGCAAAAGTGTGACACTGCTGGGGATGAAACTCTGCTGAGGTGATCACTTCGGTCAGCTCCTCCATATTGGCGGGTTTTATGTCCACAATGTCTGAAAGACGAAATCTAAGGAAGAACTGCAGCTGCTCAGCGTTCCGCTTTTGTGTCAAGTATGAATTTACGATGCTGCCCGGAATCCCGGGATTCGAAACTTAATAAGCAAAGAGGATACTGAAGCTGCGGTCAGTGATCTCCAGATTCCACAGGTTCACTCGGAGGTCATCGGTGGATATGAAGGTCTGGAGGTCAGAGTTCACGGAGATGGAGTTGATGTGGTAGGTGTGGGCGTTGCTGAACACTCGCCTGGCTGTGGCTTCGACCATCAGATCCATCGGTTGCAACACCGGCACCTGGAAAGATGGAGCGAAAAAAAACAAACAAACAGAAAATAAATGTTCTGAAGGCTTCCCCAATTTCACTCATATGATCATTCATCTTCTCTGGCTTTGCTAGAGGTCTGTTTATTTGTTTGTTTGTTTCTTTGTTTTTGTTTTTGTTTTTTTTTTTATCGCAGGCGGCAACATATGCAAGTGTAACCAGACACGTTGTATCTGCGTGAAACACAACCTTGTAATTGTAGGGATTCATGTGACATTTACTGCACATGTCTTAATGAAGGGCAGGGAGCCATGCACGCGCTCTGGGTTGTTTGATGAGCTGCCTCAATCGGACCGTGAACATCTCTGCTGCTCACACACACATAAGCTAAAATAGTCTGCTCTGTTTTCTTGGTGCACATGCTAGCAAGAAAGGAAGTAAAGGGTGAAACTTTAGAAGAGAAAGATAGCCTAAGGGGGTCAACAAGACCTGCTGAGGGATGATAACTAAACTGTCCAGAATTAGCATTAATGCTCATGCAAACACATGCACACAGAGAGACGCATAGAAACAGTTGCTGCTTCAAAGATCCCTCAGTCCCTGCCTGAACACAGCCCCCCCACCGACCAGATAAAACCCAGACAAAGAAGGAGCGGAGGGGAGCAAGCATGCACAACAAATGGACTGCTTCTTCTCTCTTTTTTTTCCTTGTCCGACGCCGGCACTGACAGAGAGGCGCACTAGCTCAGCGGGCTGCCGGGGCTCCACGGGCATCACTTCATTTTCATGCGCTTTCACTTGCTTTCCAGAGAGACGGAGCGCACATTAACCCACAGACCCCCTACGCTGACACTTACACTGTTCCGCTGGCCCATCGCCCTTCTCGATAAACTTCCTCCTTACAGGAGACTCGGTGCAATATTCTGCAGTTCTCTCAACCATGCAAAATGCAGCACCACGCCCAAAATACGGAATGAAATTTCAGCAACACTTTACCCCCCCACTCCCCCCATCCATCCCCTGTGCACATGCAAACGGGATTTCCACAGTCCCAGCCTGTCCTCTCTGTCTCTGTGATCCCCTGGCTAGCCAGACAAAGAAGTACAGACACGCTGAACACAGCACTAATCTACTGTGACACACACCCAGACACACACTGTCCTATGTGAGTTCCCTCTCATCATGAAAAGGGCGACGGGGGTTGAGAACAAGAGTGGTGGGTGAGAAGATGAAGATGATCCCGCCACGGTCTTTCTCAATGCACATATCGATCACTCATTTCTTACTTTTGGCTGTCTCTTATTAGAAAGGTAAAGCATAAAACAGGTTTGGAGGTCAGCAATATGTACTTAATCCTGGAGTGCTTTAACTTTATCTTACTTACTTTTGGCAAAAGGAACAAAGGCAAGATCCATCCATTTTCCATAATGTTTGTCCTAATTGTTCCCTAATTGGACCCTACCGCAGGATAAACCCATGACTGGTCATTTGACAGTTGCAGGGCACAGATGGACAATGACCTCACATTTATGGATAATGTAAAGTATCCAAAAGGAGGAAGTCAAGAGCACACAAAGAAAGCACAGGGAGAATACGCGATCTCCACACAGAGCCAAGATTCAAACCCAAACCCTCAAAACTGCGGGGCAACCACTAGTGCAACACGATGTCACAAAGGCCAGATCATCAACTAAAATGCAATAACATGGCAATGTTGCCTTTTTGGAGCCATGTGCTGTGACCTATTAACCAAAGTATTCGGGCTCAATTCATGTGTTTCTTTGACATTTTGGCAACACATTTTTCAGTGTATTTAGGAATCGATATTGTAAGTTGCGGGAGAAATGTTGACGAAAACCAAGTGAGGTTTCAGAGCTTCCTGTACACGCTTACTCGTAGAGATGTGATGGTGGACGGGTCCCTGATGCGCCCGTCGTCATCCTTCAGGTTGTAGCCCTCTGGCCGTTTGTCTCGCTCGCTGATCTTCCACAGCTTCACCGTCTTGTCTGAGGAAAGAAAAGAAAAAAAAATCACTTCAAATCCCAAGGTCTCACGATAGAGTCAATCTTGTCTCCAAGATAGATGTGAGGGGGTTGGGCCATCCAATCTGGCATGTAGCTGGGTACAGGATGATGAATAGCGGCGGAGGCTGTGATGACACTGATAGCAATCTACAAGTGGACGACATTCCCCGCCCTGAAAAAGCCATCTGGGCACGTTCTAATTCTGCATTGCCGACATCAGTTACATCTCATCTTCTCGGTCCAGCGAGGAAGATGGTGGCAGCAGACAGGTTGCTCCTGTTTTTTTTGTTTTTTTTCCCTTTCAATATCCGCCGTGTATATTGTGTCAGTGTGGTGAGGCCATCGCCGCAGGACCCTCCGCCATCTGCTCCACCCTCCGCCACCGCATCCGTAGCAGCCATGCATGACGGCCACAATCTGCGAGACGTCTCCTCCTCTGATGTTGAAGCGCAAGTATAGAGATGATATGATTTGATGTGCGCGTGTGACGATGTGCGCTGCGGTAGCCATGCATGAAACTCTCAATTTGAAGCCTTCTGGCGGTGGCAAACGCTCAGCCAAGTGGAACACAAACACGTTCACGCGAGCAGGTGAGAAAATAATTTCTGTGACATTAGTGTCACCAACCTTTTTTTTTTTTTTTAAACTGGAATTTCAGAATCAGTGACTGACCATTAGTTGAGAGCAGGAAGTAGGCGGCGTTCTGCTGTGGCAGCCATTTGATCTTGTTGATCTTCTCCTCTATCTCCAAACTTTTCAGGTAGTCAAACTCCGGCTCGTGGCTCTGGAATGTGCTGTAAACATTGTACTCCCCTCGACGCTGGGGCTGGCTTTTACTCTGCAAAGTTAAAAAAAAAAAATACACAGAATGTCAAATGGACCTTTTTTCTCGTGTACTTTTTGCACGGGGGGGGGGCTTTTTGGGTGAATTTCTAGAAACACTTTTGGAACTTTCCATGTGAATTTTTGCTGGGGCATTTTGGAAATATTCATACATATACTCTCTCCATCACAACATTTTTTTCGCTGTAAACAGTAGTCATCAACTTATTGTTATTCAATGCATTTGATTAATATGTTTTAGCTTTCCTCTTTTTTCAAAACCAAGTTCCCTGTTCGAGACTAACACACCATTCCCTTTAATACGTGTATATTACCATTGATTCATGTTCATTCTCAAGGAAGATTTCACGGGATCTGACACCCTAATGTGTAATTTGGCTTAAGCGAAATAAGATAACCATATACACCTCTTAATATGATCGCGAACATGTAATATTGTCATCCTGCATTTCAAGCTACATTCCAAAATAACGTGTTGAAGCTTTATTGAAGTACCATGATGATCCGTGTTTGCTTTCTGGGGATTTCCTACCTCCTGCTCCCTCTGGAAGACAACCACTCTGCCTCCTTTGTCCCCGGTGGCCAACAGCTCACCCGATGAGTTAAACTCCACTGTTGAGATAATGTCAGCTGCAGCGCACAGAGAGGGGAGAGAGAAATGTCAGTGGATGTGCACGGGGCGTATCAGACTAAAAAAAAAAAAAAAAACGTGGTTTAGACAGTGGAGCAATTTCGAAGAACACGGGCATTAACTCGCAGAGGACACATCTGAAACACCCTCGGGCAGAAAGAAACACTAAGTCAGTGGCTGGCTGACATCCTAAACGTTATTTCTGGAATGACAGCCAAATCTGTGTCAGATAATTAGACTCTTGTGTTTTGAAAAGGATGTTGCTGTCACACTAATAGGCCTGTTTTTTGTTGTTGTTGTTTGGGTTTTTTTTTTTTTTTTTGCATGTCCCTGATCTGAGCACAGTTGCAGCTTTATTAAAGAGACATCCAACATCGTACGCATTTGGTACACTTGCACATTTTAATGAGAGCCAATACAAGATCGATTATAGCTTTAGCAGACAAAAGGAACATGATGAGAGAAGAAACAGGATTGGCATGATCACGTTTTGTTAGCGTCCAGCAGGTGGCAGAGGCGTTCCCGGTTTTCCGGCTGCGCACCTGCCGCAGGTATCACAATTATTGGGACTATTTCAGGACCTCATGACCCACGTTCACCTGTCGGATAATTTGGCGTTGTTCAAATTGTTCATGTGCGTTTCGTCTAGACGCTCTTTTATTACTCTCGTTCCTTTTTTGGCTCTTGTCTTGATTTATGTTTTCTCCGTTTTTTTTTTGCGCCTTGCCATTGCTTTTGTTCTTTGTTATTCAAATAAGCAGTTCTGAGTAAGTTTAAGTGTATCCACGGTTTGTTGTACACGTGGTTTGGTCTTTATTGAATTTTTGTAACAAGCTATTTTTGCTTGTGTTTTTTCCTTGCCTTGTGCAAACACTATTTGTTTTGTACGCATTCATCCTGGCTTGTTGTCCAGCATCATTATTTGTACTTTGTTGGCCTTGCGCCTATTTTTTGTTTTAAAAAAATCATTTTGTTGGATCAAATTGCCTGAGTCTATGTTTGTAGGGTCCAATTCTGTCCAGAAACTTCCGGATGTCTGACAAGTAATAAGCAATGCCATCTCTGATGATATAGATCGCAGGTGTAAAACTCAAGGCCCAGGGGCCAGATCTGGCCCGCCCCATCATTTTATGTGGCCCACGAAAGCAAATCAAAGATGTCAACTTTCATGTTGGTTGCTAAAATCACGACCAAAATTTCAAATTCTCATTTGTAATAAATACGAATGATACTATAAGCATTTTCTTGTTACCAAACCCCCATTACAGTAACTTAAACAATAGGTGAATAAACCGTTATTCTTGACTTCTTGATATGCTTTCAGTCAGAACGGCCCTCCAGTGGAAACTAACTAAAATCTGGCCCACGACAAAAATGAGTTTGACACCCCTGATATAGATCATCTTGTAAATGAATTTTTTGGGGTGAGGGGTAGGCTTTTTGAACTGGATGGGCAATATAACCTGTGGTCATCAAAACTCACTTTTTTTTTTTAATCTCGACCGATAATTCTTAATCTCTATCTGCAATTGTACCCCAGGCAAATAACAGACACCTCACCTTAAAATGCTGGAGCTTATCCACTCCTACCACAAGAAAATATTTGTGCTGGCTGAGATGGTTACATAGCCAAAAGCTACCACAGTATGTGTGGCACACGTAGCACAGCTCCCTGTTTCAAACGGACAATTATTTTTAGTTAGAAGAGAGAGCGAGAGAAGAGCTTTAGTTGTTTGGTATCTCCCCACACCCTCTGTGGACCTTCTTGTGAAGAGGAGAGGGGAATGTTGCCATGGAAACCATTTCAATCTGTAGCAGCAGCAGCAGTCAGAGGAGTTGAATATGTGCCAAGAGCGTTCAGACTCTGTTGCTGATGGGAGCTGAAATTCAGCAAGAGTGCAGAAATACAGTACAAAAATGCTCTCGTATTCACGGAAGCGTAGGATTGATGATGTTATCGCAATAGACTACTTGCGAACAAGCTTACTCTGTGTGCTTGTGTCCATGTAAAGCTGCTAAGCATGGCGGAGGGGCCAGTGAGGGACTAGGAATAATATCTCCACATATATATTTTCATATATGGTACTGTGCATGGCCTTGTTGAAATGCTAATGGTTTATTGTTAAAGCCTATTCAGAGTAGGCACGGGGTGGGGGCCAGTCAGGCCCAATCACAATTCAAGCAGGAAACTAATAACCACACACACGCACACACCCACACACACAGACGCACGCACGCACGCACACATACGTGCATCAGGCCAAAACCATTGGCGCGTGAATCAGATAGCATTTAGCATCCAAGGTTTTCTTTTCAACCCTTTTAAATCTCTCTCTCTCTCACTCCCCTTAGTCCTCCCTCGCTCCTCCTCATCATTAACCCATTAAATCACTGAGGAGAAACAGTAATGGATGGACGCCATTTAGCAACTTTACACACCAATACATACTTAAGTCATTTCACATAATGAACAGATAGCAAAAGTCAGTGAAGCCGAAACTCGAGATGAAACCCCTAAATGAGTTTTTCCTCCCCTCTGCATGCAAATGTATTCAAAGCAGACAATGTCTATTCTATCTCAGGCACTGATGGAATTTGGATTTGATTGGCTGAATCCCAAAGTGATTTATAACCTTGTCAAATTTTCAATTCAAGAGGATTTTTATTTGCTGATTGAACATATTCTGGCTCCACAAAAAAAAGTGAAAATCCAGGAAGAAATGGTGTTGTGTTTAAAAATTTAATTAATTAAGCTAATGTTTTTGGAATTGGATTGTTCTCACACATTTCAAGGATGATATGTTCTATGTGCCCCTTGCAATTGGTGTAATTCAGAAAAGTAAAGATTCACTTTTTGGTGTTGGGTTTATGCCCCGTTTAAGCCATTGCGAGCCCTCACACACGGTTTCCACTTTTCTAAGCACTTGTTACACGTAATAGATGTAAAATAAAGACTAAATAACAGCACTATAAGTCCTTCTAATTTTGGTACTTCTTTGTCTTCCATTCAGAAGATAAAGAAGGAGAAGAAGCAGAGGGAGAAGATGAAGAACAAGAACAAAAACAACAACGGTACTCAGGGGTACAACCACAACAAGGATTTATTGCACCAAAGGTTGCATTAACCCACCATTTGCTGCTTTGGCTAAATTACAACATGCGATTCTAGTTAAGGTAAGACATTTTAAACTAAAAAGAAAAACTTTAATTTAGGTACTAAGCGGACGTTTCATTGTCCTCGTGTGTTGTGTGCTCCACTCACATTAATTTTTGAACATGGTCCATAATCTGCACCTTGTGCTTGAACCGTTTCCATCTGTACTGCCTAACGCACTGATCTCTGGTACTCGTTTTTTTTTTTTTTGGGGGGGGGGGGCACTGTGAATAACTGAATGGCACCGAATAACACAAAATGCTGAGTTCACACTCAGAGCATATTTCCACAAACATCCACATTGCTGCATACATGGGGGTAACAAGTTCAAATGTTCGTGGTTTTGGTTTTTGTAAAAGAAAAAAATAAATAAATACATAATAATAATAATAATAATAATAATAATAAATTCCCCATCAAAAACTAACAAAAAAAACCTCCAACATTTTTGACTAGTTAAAAGAAGAAAAATAGCAAGAAAATCCATAAAATAGCAAAATAAAACTGTAGTCAATGAAGTGTCACAAATTTTTAAAAAAACACGATAGAGGCGAAGCCGCAAAGACCAAACTGCGAGTAGCGATGGAACAATGTATTATCCATCCATCCATTTTCTAATCCGCTTATCCTCATGAGGGTCGCCAGCGTGCTGGAGCCTATCAAATGTATTGTGTACATTGGAAAACGTTTTTTATCACAACAAGACCAAAAAAGAGAATGTCTTTTACGACTCGACCACTCATGACAGATCAATTGCAAGTCAGTGAATTCCAATTTGTAATTATCAGTAGGTGCATGGGAAATGAATAGCACAGTGGTGATTCTGAACCTCACATGTAATTATTTCGTGTACACACAAATACACACACGTGTGGTTCATCAGCACACCAGAAACAGATAAAGGTCATAAATTGTGTCCAGCCAGGTCTGCCATGGATTGGTCAGTGCTTCTTGCTTGACATAACACACATCCATCAACAGTAATCACACAACGTGTCGGCCTGGTGTTGTGTTCTGATGAGCTGCTAGAAATCTCTCCCTGTTTCCATTCACCAGTCTAAAAATTGCCCACGCCTACCATTCAATATGGATTTGCGAGTCCAACTAACTAGATGGAACTATACGGTAGGTATGTATTATTGATTGTGAAATGCAATGGGGAGCCAGGAGAATGAGCAAGGGGCAGGGATATTGAATGTATTTATAGACACCAGTGTATGCTGCATCCATCAGCCAAACAAAAAGGGACACCACACTAAGAGAATTGTGAGTGATGCAGAGGAGGGAGGGGGAAGAGTAATCAGTATGGGTAGAGGTGTTGGCTTGTTGCTCTAAGTAGGTCAATAAATGATCCTACAGATCCTCTCGTTGGTAAAGACCCAGGCGTAAATGGTCGCACCCTGGCTTACCTCGAGACAACACTTGCCTCTGAAATCCAGTCCAGGTTGGAACACAAACCGAGGTTTGAGCCAGTCTCACCATGAGACAATTGTATGGCTGCACAGATAGTATTTTCGTACGCGCTGTCAATCCAGAGAGCAACATGGAGTGATGCGAATGCTTTGTTATAGACGTGGCGAGGGCAGGATTAAAACGCCCTTGTTGAGCTGCCTACGTCAAAGGATCAGACTCGTGGGGATAATTCACGTCACGCTCCCTTCCCTTCCACGATGCAGTATGCATGTCACCATCTTTTCCTTATTATCAAGGGGCACACAATGCAAGGTATCTCAAAATTTGACGGTCCAAAAAAAGCTGCACCATTTGGTAAAGCGACATTTTGAGGAATAATCGTTTGTCCAACAAATTGCTCAAAAACTTGAAACTGCCATTATGCAATCAGTGAATCTTACAGCTCAGTTCTATGGGGGATTAACAGCATTTGGATTTTTGTCAACACTTATCCCAAACAAGGTAACATCCTCAACAAGGCCTGTGAGCATGAGGATATACATATAGGAGCTGTATGAAGACATTTAAAGCATAAGGCTCTGATTCTAATCAATTCGTTTCCATGCTAAATCAAACCAGCACTGGTTCTCAGGATTTTTCTATCAAACATGGAAAAAAAAATGTTTGGTAACCTGGAAAACTAGTCTGTGTGTGTGTGTGTGTGTGTGTGTGTGGATGGGGGGGAACGAAAACCAGTTTCAGGCAAAGGAGAGGAAAATGAATGGGACAAGCATTCTAATAAGGGGATTATGGAGCCATATGGGGGTAGAGCAATCTCCAAAAGGTAGATCGCCACTTTGTTGGGTCACGTATGAAGTCTTCCAGAGTTATATTTTGGTAGACTGGCGCTCATGCGCTCAGCATAAAAACAGGAGGAACTTCGTTTTTGTGCCAGTGCACCATTTGGGTTTTTCGCCCCCGAGTCATCCGATCACATAACAGAAACCTCAGCGTAAAAACGGCACGTCGTCATTTTCATGCAGGGGTAATGGAGTACTACAAGGTGTTGGTGAATTTGGTAGACTTATTACTTGTCACTAGGGGTTTATGCCTCACCCCCCCAGCGCATCTGCAAATTTGGTCACAAAAAGTAGACTAAACTTTAGACTTTTCAAAAGCAGGTTTATTTTGCAGTGCGGTGTGAACACCCCATTACGCCCGATTCTACCGGCAAAAAGTCAAGCAAAATATGTGCTTTGCGGTAGACTTGCCCCCAAAATGATATTAGGGCCCTTGGTGTTTTAACAACCATTCTCTTCAGACGTTCTACCAATTATAACACAATATCACAGAAATACTGAATTACATTCAGTGTTTGAGTTGAGAATTGCTAAAAGTAAATCTTGTGTAAAAGGGACCGCTGATCCTGTTCAGGGTTATGGCTGCTCGGGCCTTTCCCAGCTGACTTTGGAGGAAAGGCAGACTGCACGCTTGAATGGTCGACAGTCAATTTCAGGGCACATAGTACCTAACCTACGCTTCTAACATGAAAGTCAGGCAGGTGAGCCATAACACCATGGGTGAAAAAGAAATCTAAAAAAAACCCAAACAATTAAAATAAATTAAACAATCAATCATAATTGTCTAGATCGTGGATTAAGGAAGTGTACTTTGCATTCAAACACCTTCACAGTCCTCATATTTTTGTAAACTAAACTAAAATAATGAAACGTTGCTACAATGTAAAGTATACAGCTTGTAAAACAGTGTAAATATACCGTCCTCTCAAAATAATTCTGTACACGGCCATTATAGTCTAAACTGCTGTCCACAGCAGTGAGTCAGCCCCAAAGTGAAAATGTGTAATTTGTCTTCATGTTTTGTGGGCCCACCATTATTTTCCAGCACTGCCTTAAACGCATGGACTTCATTCCCATGTCATGTAAGAAGAAAAATTAAAGTTTGAAATATTGCCTGTACATTTTCAAAGGACAGTGAGTCAACCCCAAAGTGAAAATGTGTAATTTGTCTTCATGTCTTGTGGGCCCACCATTATTTTCCAGCACTGCCTTCAACGCATGGACTTCATTCCCATGTCCTTAAGAAGAAAAATTAAAGTTTGAAATATTGCCTGTACATTTTCAAATGCACCCAAGATTAGAGTTCGACCAACGTCCTGGTACCAATTGTGTTTGACCTTTATGGTTCCACTGTA
>NW_017805993.1:37211-43837 GCF_001891065.2 Hippocampus comes
TGTGTGTGTGTGTGTGTGTGTGTGTGTGTGTGTGTGTGTGTGTGTGTGTGTGTTGGGCATCGCCACGCTCCAGAGAGGGATGGGTGAAATAGGTGTCACTGCCTCATTTCTCCGACTTCATTAAAAAATGGCAAATGACAGCAGACACAACACGGGACAGACGTCTGAATGAAGCCGGTGATAGATTTAGCCACACATCAAGCACCAAAAGGCTTTCTAACCTTTTTTTGATGATTCTGCATAGAAATTAGAAATGGAATGGTGGGAGGAGTGGTGCATTCATGTGGGGGGGGGGGGCGAAATGGGGGCACAGTGAATTTTAATCCACCGATAAAACAAAAGCTGCTTTTCGCTTTCCATCTGAGATCTTTTCATCCTGTTTTCAAGGGCGAAGGAATCAAAGACGAGATGATTGCAGGAGGGTCGCACATCATGCTTCTACAATGACAATCAAGATTCCGTCCCCTGGCCCATACGGACACAGCGATCCGCGATTAAAATGCACCCCGTTTTTGAGTTTTGGGAGATCAAACATTGCTCAGCCTTCTGGCTAGCAGCTTGAAAAAATCACACATGGCGTAGCCATTGTTGCGGCTCCACATAACCAACCAGGAAACCACAGCGGAGCTGAGTTTAAAAAAAAAAATATATATATATATATATTACTACAAAGTAGCAAGTAGAATTTACAAGAAACGAGACATTTTGTCACACAGTTATTCCTCACACTTTGTGCTTCAAGTTTTGGGCTTCAGTGTTTTGCCGTTTTTCTGAATAAGATTTTGTGTAATCATGTAGCTGCAGAGCCTCTGGTACACTTTAATAAATTCTCATTAAATTTTCATGGAGGTGCAGGCTTAATAAGCAGCTAATCAGGGCAAGAAAGCAGCTGCAGGATAAGGAGTGCGACTTGCCCCAACTTCACAGCTTGCCATTATGTCCCCTCATCGCCCCCATACTCACACTTGCATTATTCGACTGGCACTATGTGGCGAGGCGAGGTGTTATGAACGTTTCGTGGTGAATAATGAATGGGACCCGAGGGTATGGTGGACTAAGTCTTTTCATGCCGGGGTCCTAAAGTGTAGCCCCGGGCCGTTTGCCTTGGCAGAGGCAAGCTGAGCTGCTGCTGCTCTCACAAGCGGGAGCAATAAAGATTGGGAGCTCTCTGATACGGGGGTCTGCCTCAGCATTCTTTTCAGGGTTCACATCACACGTAGCATTGCAGTCGTATGAATAAACTGCAAAAATCAAAGAAACGGGAGCAAGGAATGTGTCCTACCAAGAGATCTTCAGGTCATTGTTCCATAAAGGAACAAAAATCAATACCAAAGGAGACATTAGGATAGGTACTTCCTCACAGCAAGGAAGCTATTTACATCGCATGTATTTATTCATTGATTTTACCCTCTTCTATGAGTATTAGATTGATCACTGGTCTGTGTTGAAAAAGCATAACATTAAGTCAGTGTGCACATTAACAGCCAGACATGCTGTCATGAATCCCAGCCCCATCTATCCAGTTGCCATTTGCGATTGATGTGTCATCTGCAGGTGGCTGTTGCCGAGTTTTGTAAATGAGACCATAATGTCATTTTGCTCCATTGAAATCACGGTGATGCTTTGACACGAGGAGCCTAAAGTGACTGTGAATGTCGAGGTACAGGACATTTCGTCTCATCAGTGTAACTGCCCACACACTCAACCAGGCATGGGATTGGTGCGAGGCAAAGGTCAGCGCCATTGACATCATTAAAATGTGACAACATTGCAGGCTCTTGCTGCTATGGACAAGCACTGACTTGTGAGGGGGGGCAGGGGGGATATTCCCCCCAAGCTCGCATCAGAGACCTGTCTATCTCTGTGTGTGTATGTGTGTGGTCTGAGTAGACAAGGCCGGATGGAACATGTGTGGGTGTGAATCATGGGGGGACTGGATGTAGACACAGACACCGGCCGGCTCGTCCACTCTTTGGCTGTATAGTCTGACTTCATACCACTTAGGGAAAGCAAGCAAATAGATACATGCACACCCATTCATGATATATGAGCTGTGACCATCATAAATTAAAGCAATAAAATGTAACAAAAGTAGGCTCGGCGTGTTTGAAAAGCACAGATGGGTCACAGGCTGGGCTGTCGTTTACAACCTGTGTCCTTCTCATTCACTTCCTCTTGACAAAACAAGGAAAAGACTGCGACTCATTTGAAGGAGCTGTAATGGAAGACCAACTGGAAGAAGCTCCAGTATTTCATCTCCGCGCAAACAAAGATATCCGTCGCATCCACCCCCCACTTCACACTCTCCTGCTCTATGTGCATGCGGGTCCCCAGTCAGCCAGTCCTCAACTGCAATGACATGTAAACACAGCATTTCAACCTTTGCCACTTCTGTAGCCTCAGTGTGGCTTCTGACCCACCCAGCAAAAAAAAAATCCAGGGATCGAAAAAATTCACCAAAGACAAATTCATAACAATGCTAAAAGTACTTATGCTGTATTTAAAGTGAAAGGTTGGAAGGAGTTGCAGTGTGTTGACAGCAATTTAAGAACATCATGAGAAATATTGCAGGTAAAGTGTATATGACATGTAATGTGAAGCTCCTGTGTTAAAAAAAAAAATCTTCCAAGAACAAAAATGATAAAAATGATGCATGACACTAGTGGTCCATTTGGTTAATTGCTGCAAGTTAAAGTTATTATTGTTATTATCTTACACGTCCCACCTCAGCCATGAAAAGGTACAAACCAATCTGCATAATTAGTTACTGGGAGGCCAAGCAGCCCTAACGAGACGAATAATTTGAATGAATGCCCTGAGCTGAACTTAAATCAATGTTTTTATGTTGAGCAAGCAGCTTGCCAAAGTGATTGGTGGAACATGGGGGAACTATTAACCATCAAACAGCTAACAGGCAGATAATCAAGAGGCTGATGCGTGGTCAGGGAGGATGACAGACAGACACACACACACACACACACACACACACACACACCCACACACATAGATGTGTGTGGGTGTGTGTGAGAAATCTAATGATGGAAAGAGGGAGAGAGAGCGAGAGAGGACACATTTTAACATTTATTGGTTCCATTTTTCTATGAACGCAAAATGATCAAAATGATTCCCAGTAGTTGGGGAAAAATGTAGTCTTTTATCTTTACTTTGCCTCAAGATATATGTCATTCGTTCTTCAGGAGCTTTAACGGCATCACGTGTTCACAATGGACTCATTGGAAGATTTATCCTCCCTTGCGTAGACGGTTGTCCACGCAGATTAAAGCCTGGCTCATGCATCCTAAAATAACCTGACCAGACTGCACCTCATCATCTCCAATTCTCGACCAGGCAACTCCCTGATGATGCTCGATATGGTCTTGTGTCATTGCATTTGAATCACTGCACAAATCTTGTCATTGTTGATTCGTTCATCGGTCCTGCCGATCGGAAAGTACCGCGCAGTGTGTGGACGTAAAATACCTTCTGTTGCATAGTTGTGGTCGCGAAGGAAGCTGCTGTTAATTTTTCGGGTGTCGCTCTCCTCCTCCATTGAAAAATCGGCTGCTTCGAGATCCTGACAGCGGCAGACCTCTCTCCCATCCTGGCCCGGTACCGTCAGCAGGCGGACCGTGGAACCAGCGGTGCGCTTGTCATCGCTCCAGATCTGCGGCGGAACTACTGCGATCAAATAGTCGACTCACTCAGGTGATGTCTCCCGCGTCAAGACGTATCAAACGGTGCCCGGTGGCGCTCCTAGTTTATTTTTTTTCTTCAATCGAAACTCTTTAAATAACGTCGTCCTCTACTTGACGTTCCTCTCCAATGAATGATGCGCCGCCCCCCCAAAAAAGGAGGAAAAAATGCCAAGCGAAGGTGCAGCGGCTCAGTCGTAAATCTCTCCTCCAGGATTTGACTTTAGGTCTTGGATGGCTCTGCTGCCCCCACAGAAGCAGCGGGGCGGGCGAGATTATGCGTCAACACGGCTCGCTCACGTTTGCATTGCCACATTCGCCACCTTTACGAAGGTTACTTTACAATTCCTCCCACTCGAACGCCGTCGTCTTGTTTTCATTCACTGAGATGACTCACTCTGCATGCACATAAACGCGCGCACACTCACGTAGGCTCGCGCGCACGCCGCTGCCTCCGCACTTCAGCAGAGGAGGACCCCTCCCATGCAGGCTGACACGCGCTCACAAACTGCAAATGTGACGCGCGCGCAATCTAATACAGTATGCTGAGGACTGCTTGTCACGATAGTGCGTGTTAAGGTGACAGCAGCCTTATGGTCTCGTAGCAGGTTGCCTCTTAAACCCCGTTAGACAATTTCCTCCACCCCTCTGCAGGGGCAACTACTGTCACTGCACATTTCTAAAACTGAGTAAAAGCGCATGACATTTAAAATGAATTCATTAAGTGAGGGAAAATCAAAAGATGGCGGCGCAGCGGCAGTTACCTTTTGGGGTGAAACCTTGAAAGTCTCAAAGGCACCTTTGGGTGATATTAACTTAAACGTACCTTGGGTTGGCGTTCACTTGATTCAAATACGGTACAGTAACAGAACAAAAGGCAAAACAAACTGCTTAGGTTTAGTGTAAACAGAAACCGATTTTGACATTTTAAAATGAAACATCGACAGAATAACTCTTCTTTTTATGAAAATGTACCAGCAAGAGTTCGTCTTGTACCAGGAAATGAAGGATCCAGTCAAGTGCAACAGTAATATTTTAAACAGTGTGATTCTGTGCTGTACAGCACATTTGACAATAAAGTTGTATTCAATTCAATTCAATTCAATTATGATGACACAAAAACACCACTAATGGCTTTTGCTCCATAAATTCTGGGTGAGTCTGTTTAAATTCTACTTCTAGTTGTGTTTGTTCTGTCCTTTTGCCAGTAGACGACATGTACTCTGTTTGCAGACTAAAGGTTTAGTGCCGAGTGCAAGTATAGCGCAAAGTGGAAAGTAACTGCGCACACGGGTGGAGTTTTCTTGCATTTGGTATTTTGAAACTTTGCACAGGTCAAATGGTGCATAACGGGACCGTTCCTCATTTGCATCAAAATCAGGGATGGTGGAGGCACAGTACGCCCGAGTACACCGTGCTTGACATTGCGGGACCAGAAATAGACTCGCTGGGGTTCATGCCAGACATTGACAGGTAAACTGCAAAATCTCCCCTTGTAGATGATGTCATCAACCATGCATGCGATGTGGGCAGTTAGAGACGGCCTCGTACCCAAGCAAACCATTCTCTGAATTGTTTAAACTGTGTCTTTGTGAAAAGAAGATTGAAGATTCCGTGATAACTAATGAGTCTAATTTATTCAATGAGTAGTGAGTTGTCTCCCATGAACATTAAAAACATGCAGACTTAACCACAGCAACAACAACCCGCTTACTCCACACTGATACAAGCAACATTTTCATTCCACATTTTGCAGACGATGTGCATGCACCCGTATTCACTTTTGATTCACTCACTAAAGATGAATGAATATCCGTGGCAGTGTGCAAGGCTCTGTTGTCACTTTTTCTGAAGAGACGCATGTAACTGTACTGTCGCATGTAAGAGGCAGGATCCCAAGAAATGAAAGCACAAAAGCTTACAAACCAGACACGGTAGAAGAACTTGTTAAGAAAGGAGGATGCAGATAAAAACAAGAAAAAAAACCCAACAACAAACCCAGACGCTGATTAATTAGATTAGTAGGGCTACTGTCTGCACCTCTTGAAAGAAAGATCCCATTTACAGTTTAATCACGCCTTCTCCTGGACGTACCATAGTCTTTGGTGGCTCTTTGTGTATGTGAGAAAAGCATTTGTGTGAGCATCCCTGCTCTTATCGACTCATTTAAACCTAAATCTCTTGGCTGCCACAAAGGGACGAGGTATCACCTCTTGCGCTAGCCCCCAGTGCACAGCAGCAGCAGTAGTAGCAGCAGCAATAAACGGATTGAGACCCCCACCCTCACTTAAATGCATTAGCTCTCTAATCCACAGGACCATTTGCACATCAGATCCTCTGCTCTACTTCTAATGGGAATCTGGCTGTGAAGAAGGCAGGCCCCCCCCCCCCAAAAAAAAAGCTGCACCTTCCTACATATGCTATTTTACACACCATCACCCTGCACCTTCTCTGGAATACATTACAGGGCATTATCCATGCGGGGAATAATGAAAGCTGGAGGAGAATTGTGAGGTTGTGTGCTTCCCTCCAAAGTCATCGGCTCCCCAAATGAAATTTGCAGAAAAACGCTTCCATCCTTGACCTCCCGGATCTGACTGAGTGGTCCGCGGTGTTTCCCGTCTCTATCAATATTTAAACAGGAACTCGAAGGGACAATAGAGATACTCTGCCACTACTGAGGAATCAGCTGAGTTCCAGTTGAGCTGCACAACTGAATGGAATTGAAATCAGTTAGACAATGTGTTTAATACAAAGGAGTCACACACTTGAAAGGTTCATTTTTTCTTTTTTTTTTTTTTGCCAGAGGTGAGCGGTTCGGTGTGTGTGACATACAAATAAAGGGCAGACGTGCATGTGAAAGGGACAGTATTGTCTGTGTAAATGTTGCTATCAATGCCGTCTTTCTCTGCACTTATGCGTATATATATATAT
>NW_017805993.1:43966-76466 GCF_001891065.2 Hippocampus comes
GGACCATTTGTGGACTTAAAAAAAACGGTCAATGTTAATTGGTCGCTACTTCCCGGATTTTTGTTGATCGCGGGGGGTTTTGGTCCCCATCAACTGCGATAAACGAGGGATTACTATATATATATATATTGTACAGTCAAACCTCGGTTTTCGAACGTCTCGGTTCTCAACCAATTAGGTTTTCGACCAAAAATTTCGAGTTTTTTATGCCTTGGATGACGAACAAATTTCGGTTTTCGAACGAACTGAGCGCACTTGAATGCACCATTTGACTCCTCTCGCCTTCCTTACACGAGGAAGTGACGCTTCCTCGGGTAGACGAGGAAGTGACGCTTCCTCGTGTTGCTTTCCATTGTGAGCAGACGTATTCAGTAAACATTTTTATTTTAAAAAGAGCGTGGTTTCGGTTTTCGAACAATTTCGGTTTTCGAACATCCTTCTGGAACGGATTATGGACAAAAACTGAGGTTTGACTGCATATATATTCCCATCAGATCTGCTGTTATCGATCCCAGCCAACCCCTTGTACTCCTCTTGAGCCAGTTCCAAATGTGACGACACGGAATGGCCAACAAACCAAAAGGAAGGGGCTCAGAACAATTACGCTGTTCCTCGTAAATTGGCCCCCTGACATGACCCTAGATCGATAACCATTTTCTCATGAAAGACCTCAAGTTCTGCATCTCACGGCTCATTGCTCCCTCCCTCACATTGTTGATTGTGCCGCATGTCTTCTGGGTAAAGACCTGTGACAGCGCGGCCGCCGTGCTTCACCCTTGCAACAAATGCTCAGGGGGGGAAGCACGCGAAAATTGGAAAGCGTGTACTCAATTCTCCTCGACAAAGTGGGTTAAATTAGATTCTACCGGTCCAAACGTATCGGGACAATCACTGGGCAATGATATTTTAGTCATGCCCAATTGCTTTCCTTGATGTGTGGTAATTGCTTGACTCAGGGTTTCCGGCGCAAGGGCGCTGTGTGCATACCAAGCAACATAAGTGCACGTCGTATGGAGGCGTAGGCATATCAGCAGTGACAGTACACATTCAATCAAGATTTCATCCAGATAATGGACAAAATCAGTTTAAGAACCGTGGGGCGATAATCATGAAATATACACAGATATTCTTTACTGTACCAACATAAAAGCTCAGACAATGACCAGTCCGTTCCTGCGAAATAACTCCACGGCACAAGCACGACTAGCTGATTGGCTCAGTTCTTTCATTGGAATTCATGAGGTTGTACTGATGTAACTAATGTTTTGACTGGTGAAACTGGAAACTCTTCTGTGTGCCGCAAGTTGGCGCTTTTGCGGTGGTAAAAAAGGTGGACTCGAGGCAAGGCAGGAGTGCAGGATGTACCCAAAACAAAATGAATTTATACTCCAAAAAACAAACAAAAAGAGAAATATTGTCTTCTTTTTTATTCAGTTTTTTTTTCAAGCAAAACAATTCCATCATGACACCTTTAATATGGCTAGTGGAGCAGTGGTTTGAACAAAGTAAAACATAAAACATTCAAAATGAATTGTGTTAAGTGCAGCCACACAAAATGCTCAATTTGCACATATTGAAAGTCGCTGTTACATCGTCTCCATTTTGCACATCAAAATATTTCCATACAGCAGACGGTAATTATCAATTTTACATAACACCAGAAGCATGTTAGCTTCCCATGACAAGTGCCAGAATGTTCTCCCATCGGTTGTGTTTAACCTGTATATATTCTTTTGGCAATATCTGAGTAGGTCTGAATTATTTTGTTGCTTTGTAGTCCTTAAAAATATACAATTAAATAAAATCCAATTTTTGTTTTCAAAAGCCCTGAACATTTCTGCCACCAATTCCGATCAGCTGAAAATGGCCTGATCCTTCCCGATTTCCAATCACGTGACCAGGACATCTCTCTAGCTTCAGTAAACATTGACTCCAAATTACGGCAGAAATCAGTGCAGTTAAATCACAAATGTTAAATCGTGCAAGAGGTCACAGGCCACAAATCCCAGGTCGGCCATCTTTTCATGGATCAATACATTTTTTATTAATCCCATTTGGAAAATGAATTAGATTGAGAGTACAGCATTTTTTTAAAATTAAATTAAATATAATTCAATTCATGTCACAATCAGAGTTGAAAACGCCTGCAGTTTATTGCATGATTTCCAGGTGACAGATCTCTCCGTTATCAAACAAATGAGGATGATTATCATTCAGTAGCATGAAATTCGACCAGCAAACATGCGCTGCCTTCCATTAACTATGCAACCCACCCCGGCATTAAAAGGAGCTCAACACATGGGGGTAATAGGATTGCCCTGCCAGTCCATCTGTCAGGGGACTGAGCAGCAGCAAAGCCCAGCGACCAAGCACCCTGGCCCGGATCCACCTGCTCAGTCTGTCCTGGCTTTGCACTTTGCTCCGGAGATATTTACTCAGCATTAAAGCCTAACCCTCGTGCGCACACCCAGCCAAGTGTGTAAATCATAGTAAAGGTGCAAGTGAGAAAAAAAAAGGGAGAGTTTGTTCGCTTCTAAATGAGATGTTGTGTTAATCGAGTACAGATGGGGATTCATTGCAGTCACTGGTGAATGAGTGTGAGTCGAGGAGGGGTTGGGTAGGGGGGTTGAGAAGATGGAGAAGGGAAGAGGAGAAAGATAAAAGCATTGCAGTCACTGGTGAATGAGTGTGAGTTGAGGAGGGGTCGGGTAGAGGGGGGGTGAGAAGATGGAGAAGGGAAGAGGAGAAAGATAAAATGGGAGGGGTGGATAGTTTTGCTATGGGCTTTAAATCAAGCCTACAGGCTGTGCCGAAACCAGCAGGCTTTACTCTTGCTGCCATTCCAATTACATCAGCATGTGACTAATGCTCCATTGCACAGTGTCCTCAGACCAGCAGGATTGGATTTCTTTTCCCCTGACTCTCTTTTCCCCTCCCCCCAAAACCCACCCTCCCCAACTCCCTTGATAGTGAATTAATTGAAAAGAATGCATGTACAATCATTAGCTCAGGATGAAACACTCTGGGACAAAATTCATCAAATGAATGGATTGTACAAGTGTTCTGGGCTTGAAGCACCCACCATGACCAACAAAATATTGGCAGTAAGACATAAATTGACAAACAGATGTAACGAATTAGCCTAAAGGTGAAAAAGCACACACACGCACACTGTGGATTAGTAGAAATATACACTCAACATGCTGAGTAGAAATGGTGCCACTTAAGCGGGAAGAAAAATCATTTCATTGTACCTCTCCGGTTGCTAGGAAACTGCAACTCAATTGGCATTGCAATGCAGTACAACAGCTGTCAACATAATTGGACAATTAACATCTTAAAATGTCTTTATGTTGCTCATATTCATTTCAATAAAGGCCCAAACGTGTCCCAACATGTTTTATACCGGTCGGGTTAATGGGCTGAATATGAAGTACATGTTCTCCTAGGAATGAGCTTTCATCAGTCAAATGATCAGCGACGCGTTCAGGGTAAAGGCGCAGACAATGGTCAGAACCATTTGCGTGTCTCGCAATACACAGACAAACTGCGCATGTTGTCAAGCATGCTATATTTATCCGACAGCACTTCTCTATCTCTGGATGGGTGAAAGACGGCCAAGTGGAAAGTAGGTTAAGCAGGTTACAGAGTGAATACAAAGCCACCTCCCCATATAGTACATAAAAGGACATGAAAACTCCCGCGCTCAAATTCAGAACCGTGGACAGTTTGATGATTTGATGACAGTTAGATGATTTAGAAAATATCATCTCGATGATAACAATAATAATGCATTCAAGAAACTGATTTATGCAATGATTCAAAGGGCTCGGCGCACAATCATATTTATAAATGCAATACGATGACAACCACTACACATGTCCGCGGAGCGCAGAACCTGTCTGCCTGCTGCCACGTCCCCATTTAGTAGTGGCAACACAATGCCAAAGAGGTTTTCCCTGCACCTACCCAGTCATGTTCCAACCAGCCCCTTGTGACCACAGAGCATGTACTCACTGCACCTCAGCCCAAAACTCTCACACACACACACACTTTAAAAAAATAGTCCCCACAAAGCACTTTGTCAACAAAAAGGCAAACACTTGCAAGTACGTCTCATTTAGAGGCTGTAATCTCCAAGAAATCCCATTTGGCAGAGCAGCTGCCAGCATGGATCAGAGATAGGCTGTAGTTTGGGTGCCTACAGGGCAGCAAGCTGTCCAGTCACACTTTTCTCTTGATTGGGCACGCATACAGTGCCCCCCTTCCTGATTCCTGTGTTCTTTGCATATTTATCCCATACAAAAGTTTCAGTTCATCAAACCAATGTTATTATCACACAGAAACTACCCAAAGAAATACAATATGCAGTTTCGAAATGCCAATTATTATTAATATATAATTTATTCAGTCACAATATATATATATATATATACAAAAACTGGGAAGAGTGGGCCAAAATTCCTCCACAGCGATGTGAAAGACTCATCACCAATTATTGCAAACGCCTGATTTCAGTTATTGCTGTCAAGGGTGGCACAACCCATTAGTCGGTTCAGGGGGAAATTACTTTTTCACATCGGGGCAGGTAGACTTGGGTTTTTTGTGCCTTAATGAATTAAATTGGCATTTGGAAATTGCATTTGTTATATCCTTGGATTGTCTCTGTGTGATATTAAAATTGGTTTGATGAATTGAAATCTTTGTGTGTGATAAATGTGCAAAGAACACAGAAATCAGGAAGGGTGTTTACATGAATATTTACACATACAAACATCCATGTAAACATACAAATTACATACATGCAGTCACACAAACACACATACACACATTTGAGCTCAACGTGGATCAGCACCTCCAGAGATGAATGCCACTTGTTTTAATAGAAGCGTGTCACAGGCTCAAAGAAACAGATTGTCACAGGGAGAGGATTTTACTTTTATTGCTCATGTTATTGATCTGGCATGAGGGATCACGGGGGCAAAGTAACCTCAGGGACTGATTATTTGAAACATAGCAGAGTGTGAGCAGAATTGCTTGCAGCAGTGGCTTGTCCATCTGTGTGTTTGTCATCTTGGATGTCTGTTGATAATATTGCCTCATGTACAATCATCACGGCAAAAGTAAAAAGAAAGCCATAAAACCCGATTTCCCATAATTTTATAGAACTTGCATCAAACTACAATGCATTGATATGCCAAAAAGTATTCGTACGTCTCATAGTAAGTGTCTATTATTATTATTAACAAGTAGGTTGAACAGCAAAATGGTAGATAGTGTTTTATACAGTTCTGAGGTTTCAGGTTCAAATCTAGGCTCCGGTCTTCCTGTGTAGAGTGTGCATGTTCTCCTGTGCTTGTGTGGGTTCTTGCAGGGTATGCAAGCTTCCTCCTGCACTCTAATGACATGCTTCCAATTTTATTTGAAGCTTGATTATTTGTCTCTATATGCTCTGCGAATGGCTGTTGACCAGTCCAGGATGTACCTCGCTTCTTACCCAAAATCAGATGGGCTAGACTTCAAACCTGCGACCCTACAGTTCGAATTAAGTGGTATAAAGGGGCAATTTGATATAAAATATGGGGATTTTCTGATTTTTCCGGGAATTTTTTTCCCCACATTTCCTTCTATTTTCCATGATGAATATTTCTCAGCGTTTTTGAAGAATTTGGGGGGAGGAGGAGCGGGGGGCGGGGTGGTGCTTAATGCTTACTGCACAAATTCAAGGCCAGTTATGGACCACCTACTTCATAGTTTTTGTTCAATGAATTTGGGTGTGGGTTTTTTTTTCTATTTTGAGAGAAAATCTGGTTTGCACTTTTCTTCATTTTAAAATACGATCTTATTAAATTACATATGTCTGTACAGTATGTATGTATTTGTTTATTTATTTGACAAATCCCGTATTGACATAAGGTGAACAATAGTACTTTGGAATGCTGTGGCTGTTTGTGTCAAGTACAAAATGTAAGTACAAAATGGGTGGCACACAGGGCGACAACAGAGTTGTTCATCGTTCGAAGCAGCAACGGAAACAAAAGGTCAACCGAAACACCATTGGCGTTTGTATGGTGTGTTTGCGCCTCCTTGTGGAGTAGCCCTCCGAAGCAGTCCTAGAATTGCGCTCCCTCTTCATACCACCGTGGCTCAACTTGAGAGAGACAGAGAGGGCCTTTTCAACGCTCATGTTAACAAAAACCTACTTGTGGTCAACCATGTTCCAATAACTCAACTAAACTCAATTCAATTGTATTTATAGAGCACTTTAGAACAACCACCGCTGTACAGATATAATTATATAAAGTGTTGTACATGGAGCAAAAAATGAAAAATAAAATCATACAACAAACAATAAAACAATAAATTAATAACAAGGAGAGTAGAAAGCACAAACGCAGTAAAACTAAAAATCAAGTCTCATGCTGAGTCAAAAGCCAAAGAATAAAAATGAATTTTAAGATGGGTATTAAAGATGGCCATGAGCGAGGATCTTGCCTAACGTTCAGTGGGAGGTCATTCCAAAAAGAGGGACCAGCAACAGAAAAGGCTCGACCCCCCTGACCGTCCGCTTAGTTCTTGGTACTTCTAATTATGTCTGGTCCGCAGACCTGAGGCACCGGGCAGGTGTGTAGGGGCGGAGGAGCTCAGAGAGGTAAGGTGGAGCGACGCCATTTAAAGATTTGAAAGCAAATAATAGGATCTTAAAAAGAACTCAAAAATGTTTAGGGAGCCAGTAAAGGGATGCCAGAGTAGGAGTTAAGTGCTCCCTCTTACGAGGCCCAGTCAAGAGATGAGCAGCACCATTCTGGACCAACTGGAGATCCTTCATGGAGGATTGGCTGACTCCAAAGTAAAGTGCATTACAGTAATCCAGCCAGGATGTGACGAAGGCGTGAATTACTGTTTCAAAGTGCTCTTGAGAAGGAGAGGCTTTACTTTAGCCAGCTGCCGAAGGTGAAAGAAGCTAAATTTCACAAAGGCACCAATTTGCCGGTCCAATTTAAAGTCACTGTCCAGTTTGAGACCCAAGTTCAAGACTGTTGGCTTAAGATAAGGAGCCAGGGGGCCCGACTCTGCATGATGGGATGTACCAGGGCCACTGGGACCAAACACCATCACTTCTGTCTTCTTTTCATTGAAATTCAAGAAATGAGGCGCCATCCAAGTCTTGATTTTCTCGAGATAGGATAAAAATGGCCTCAATGAGAAAGCGTAGATCTGACAGTCATCTGCATTGCACCAAACAAGAATTATATAGACGATTTTGGATCTAGGATGGCCAGGAGGGAACACTTTTCAATTACTTTAACATTCTAATGCTGAACATGAGAGAAAACTTGCTGAGAAACAAAGCCAAAATTGGTGCAAAGGGGACAATGATGGAGGTTTCCTTATTTATATATTTGTACACATGTACAATGAAAATTATATTCTTTAATATGCATTTGTTTGCATTGTTTCCATGTTTTCATTTACTGGTGGTGTATTCTTATTTGCTTATAATTTTATATATTTTGAAGAAAACATACGCAAACTCCAGTGCGCTTATCATGAGCGTGTGTAGGAAGGGGATGCCAAAGGGGAGTCTCGTTAACATATTGTGAAAACAGTGAAATTTGTCATTAATTTTTGTAACTCAACTTCTTAAATACACCCTTTTATGACTTCTGTGTATCAAAAATATAACAAAGTAGCTCCTTATTTGGCAAGTGTATGAGTCATTGGCGGGGTGAGGGCATATTTCACTGTCGATTTATAATTCGATCATTTTTAGCATCACATTTGAACACGCGCATACACAAAAAGCAGGAGGGACCGCTGAGCAAAACCAAGTGATCCTGGAGCTCCACCGTCTGGCGAAAACAAGTATTACAACATACACTTCTAGACTACGACTGTTGTACTGTAGTACATTTGACAAATGTGAATTATTTGCCCAGCTGGGGGCTTGCTGGAAAACGAGATTAGATTACATCTAACAGTTTATAGACTCGTGCGTGTGTGTGTGTGTGTGTGTGTGTGTGTGTGTGTGTGTGCGCACACGCGTCCCATTGGGCGAGAACAACAGAAGTCATTTGGTGAGCCATGATGTGACGTGGTATCAATTACAAATCCATATTTCCTCTAGCCGCACAGTAAGCAGAACTAATGCCCACCCTAATGGGAAAAAAAAAATCCAGCATCAACCAGTATGGATTCGTTGCTGATATCAACTGCCCTGGTAAGATGTAAAGTTGGCCAGGCTGATCACAGATCTGCAATATGAATTGGCTGGGCACTTTGCGATCATCTTACACTCTGACCATTCCTGTGTGTGTGTGTGTGTGTGTGTGTGTGTGTGTGTGTGTGTGTGTGTGTGTGTGTTTACTTGGGGTATCTCTGCTCTGATATTTCCATTTGTTTGATGAGCACAAACCTGCGATTGACTGGCAACCAGATACGGGTGTGCCCCACCTGCTCCGCGAAGATGGTTGAGGTAGGGTCCAGCACACCCGCGTCCCTCGCGAGGATAAAGCGGGTCACAGATAATGGATGGAAGGATGGATGGATGATGATCTTAAACATTAACATATGGAAATTATGGAGGCATGTCAGAATTCGGGAGGAGAGCCAATGGTTTGTCATGACACTGTATGTTGTCATGTACAAATGTCTAAATGAATGTTTTTAGTGAATGTAAACAGTAAACAACCCCAGTGCCAGAACAGCTTGGCCCAGTTGCACACTGTCAATACTAATGACATCTGGACACAAAGCATCACTATGGTAACCTGGAAGCCCTGACCCTATCCCATCAGCCCTCTGTACAAGTGGATAGACCGGCGAAAAGATTGTCAATGAGCAAAAGAGAGAAGAGGGTGAGGAGGCAGAGACTGAAAGAATGATGAAGATAAGGAGTGAACCTACGAAGCAAAAGAAAGCTAGAAAAAGAGCAATAAAAGAGGCAGCAGGTGGGAGTTAATAGGCCGGCGCCAAGTGCTTGGTATGGAAGGAGGCAGCTCAGTGTGCCACAGCCAAGCTCAACCTTCAACTCTTTGCCCCCTTAAATCTTCTCCCCCCCTCCCCCAACATCCATCTCTACCTCTCTCTGTTCAGCTATCGCCTGTAGACTCACGAGCACTTTTGAGTCAGCCAGATGGGTTCAGTGAAATACCCCCCGCCCCACAATGTGCCGTCACCCAAATCACTTAAGTGCTATTTACTGCTCTCTTGGGAGGCCAACTCCAATTACACTTTTGTCAAAACACTGTACGCCCTAAACACTTGCTAACAGATACGTTGTACCAATAAACTCAATCTGGACATCAGAGTCTAAAAAAAAGTGAAAATTTGTCTAGAGATGCTGTTCAGCAGCATGTTGTGGAATGCGGTTATGGTGTTTTGCTTCGGTGTTTAAGTGTTGGAACCCCACGACCTTCTGTTTTTGGTCAGTCAGCTCTCCCAATGCTTGTGTGGGTTTTTGTTGCAAAATGGTAAAGCAAGACAGTTTACAATGATGCATCTTTATGACTGTCTAAATCTATCAAGTTTAAAGCGTTTTACCAGCTCCGATAAATTTCGTGACGAAAATATTTCACACCGTGTGGTCGTCACTTGCTTTCTTTATTGCTTGTCAATAAATGAGGTGGCACTTGAAAACAAATCATACACCAGTGACAGAGAGAGAATTGGCATGTCGAGTTATGACTCCACTTGTGTCATCGTGCGTCATCCTCCCATCCGTGTGTGTGTGTGTGCGCGCGCGCGTGCGCGCGCTGGTAAGAGCAAGTGAAGAAAAGGGCACAGAGGAAAGACATACTGGTTTTCCATCTATTCCTGCCTCAAACAGCAGCATTAGACGACATATACGTCATGTACACAGCCCTTTGTTTCGGTGGAGCTCCAGAAAACAATCTCACAGGAATAAGCATAAAATCTACCTTGACAAGAGAAAATACTGCTCAGGATGACACACTATGGTATGAATTTAGAATCGTATTGGGCTTTTCGAAGGGTTATAGGGACTGGTCTTCCTTTCGCCCAAAGTTAGCAACAGAGGCTGCAACTCCCCATGACCTTGAACTGGATTCGCGGGACAGAAAAAAGGATGGATGGATATTATGGTTGCGTGCACTGTTTTGCATCACACGGAGTCATGCTTTTATTATTTTGCACTTGTCATGTAGCTGTCATATGATGGAGTTCAATTGTGACATTTTTTTGGGCCACATGATGTCGCTTCGGGCGTGAATCGACCGCATGCGGTGTCGAAATTAACATTAAGACTGTCCAAATTCGCCACGGAATTTGCAGTCCACGGAGACTACATGAGGAGGAGCCTTTGAAGGTGTCGAAGGAGCCAGCCTGCGAATTGTCTTTCTTTGGAAACCACGTGCGGTCGAGTTGCACTGGAAGTGACGTCACGTGGCCGAAAATGCGGCCTTCAGAGGATGCAGCCTGCGAAGTTGGACACAGCCAGGAAATTCTCTGATGTACAGTATTTACCTAATGCAAATGACAGATTGGAAAAGATCATGTCACAGGATGTAAAAAGTATACCAGATCTTCAAACAGATCGGAAAAAAAAAGAAAGACGTCTCTGTGGGCACTCAATTATTACAGTCCTTCTAAAAACACCTCACACCACAGGACAAATGTTCATATTGACTTTGACCCAATAGAGGGGGAAAAAAATTATCTAATGCATCGCAGTTGTTATTGTGTCCCCCCCCTCCCCAGTGTTTGGCATGTTAAGTGATATAAAAATCCACAATCACAAACTCCACACTGCCCATGGTGCTGACACGACAGCCAAATAAAAGTACATTCTTTCTATGCGTAGTCCTCCTTTTTCCAGGCCATGATTTTACTCTTGATCCATATCGACCCCGTTACACTGAGGTTATTCCGTGCAAACAGAGGAGTGATGACTTTGCAAGGCTATTTTCAGACTGAAAATGGTGTTAAGGTAGAAAAAAAAAGCATTAAAAGTCAAAGATGGAATGTTGCCATTACCCCAATAGGTGCAGCTGGGTTTGCAAGCTGACAGCATTAACTCACTTCAAATTACACTTTTGGTTTTATTTTCAGTGCCTTGTTTCAAAGATGTACTGTTTCGTGTTGTGTCCGGTATGAGTTAGGGCACTCATGTCCCTCATTTTGAAATTGCCCATTTCTACTTGAGTCCCCGAAGAAAGGCGCCTTCAGTGCTGTTCCCCGCGGTTCGGTTTCCAAGATGTTTTCCATGTCTCCCTGCTGCAACACACCTGATTGAAATAATCAGGATCAGGATCCAGCTTCTACAGATCCTGCTGATGATCTGATCATTTGAAATGTGACACTGAGCCCACCTTCTCTTTCCTCCCTTGGGGAATCTCTGGAAGTGAGCTACCATCTGGGGCCACATGCTCATTTAATGTTTTTGGAATGATCCTTTTTTTATTGTGTTCTTATTAATCCATAGTTACTCAGGGAGATTTATTAAATGAGAATAAATGATTGTATAGTGTGTATTTTGTTTACCATAAACATCAGCCACACTTTATATTCTACTGAATACGAGATGTTTTCCTTAGAGGCCATTTGGAGAAGCACAATTAGAGTTAGGTACACCCTGGACTAGTCGCCACTAAATTGTAAACCAAATATAGACAAACATTTCCATTCAGATTCACATGTACGGGCAATCGAAAGTCTCCAGTTAACCAAACATGCATGGTTTTGGAATGTGGAAGAAAGTTGGAGCACACAGGAAGGCCTTAGTTAAGGTTCAAAGCCCGAACCTTAGACCACTGAAGCAGAGAGGCAGACGTGCTAACCACTGTCCAAGTGTAAAAGCTGGAAATCAAAATCCATTTTAATTTGGGTCATGGGTGAGCTGGAGGCTCTCCCATCTGACTTTGGGTGAGAGTCAAGGGACACCCTGGACAAGTCGCTTGCCATTCACAGGGTAGGTACATATACACAAACAAGCATTCGCAGTCACATTCTAACTTATAAAGACAATTCTGAGTCTTCACTAGAGTTCTCCTACGCATGTTTTTGAATGTGAAAGGAAACACGGGAGAGAACATGCGACTTCCAGGCATGGGCCAGAACCAAGATTCCAACCCTGCATCTCTCCACTGTGAGACAAACCACTCTTTCCACAACTCATCCACTTTGCTGTTTCTTCAATTCAAATTCTTTTCAACAACACAAAAATCAAACTAAAAGATGATTCCATTGAAATACGTGTCCCATAGTGTCCAAGTTTACCATGCCCCTCCTTTGACTTAGGTGATTTTTAATGCAGAAGCAAAAAAAAACAAAAAAAAAAACACAGCAAGCAGCAACCTGTCTCGCTCACCCCATCAGAACCTTTCATAAAATCACGAAGACAGATGGGCAGGGAGAGGAAGTGCATATCCTGGTGTTCTATATATAAATTTCACTCCCAATAGTCGTGGTGTCTATGCTGCAGACTGTCAGGCTCAGCAGTCCGGTTCGATAAGGAGCCTCTCTGAGAGGAGCACACTCAATGTTGTAACAAAGGAGATCACTAAGGCTGAACAGCACCACCAAGTTGAATAAGAGGATTAAAAAATATAATTGCACGATTCAAGTTTCGTGAAAGCCAGGGTAAGGAGACCGTAAAACTTGCATCAGTGTTTATTGTAACCATACAAGGTCTCCAGTGAGTGAGGGGAGTCAACGTTGATACTGTGACTGCTCATATCATTCCTTGTTTTCATGTCGGCTCGCTGCAAGAGACCGAGCAGGAAGTGTTTGCGGTAATGTGAGACTGCAGATGAGCGCCGTGAGAGAAAAACGCCGGCACCTTGTTGTTGTGTTTTCACGGACATTTCAGCTCCCTCCTGAGATTCACCTGATGGGCTTTGGATACCAGATTGAGCCCATTAAAATCACATCATGTGGACTTACATGACTGCACTGCACGCATGATGCCAACTCCCCTTCCACAAAGCCCGCACAATCAATCTCCTTGATTTTCTTCAATATTAAATTAATGTTGCATTTGCCAGACTTTTCATCATGATGTTCATGAGATGAAAAAAACTACTGTCCAATATATGGTCATTTAGTTTTTTTAACCATTCACAGGGCCACTTCGATCACCTTTAATCAAATGTTAAAAAATGCAATTGGGTACGTTCAACTGCACGCACAGGATAAGTGTTAGAGATAATGGACGGATGGTAGACACACAAAAAAAAAAGACTTGACAGTATTTTCTGCAATCGAAAAATAAAATATAATTCATAATAAATAATATTTGAAACAATTAATCAACCAATTGATTATCAATTTTCCCCATAGTTGAGCATGGAAACTAAATCCTGTCTACCCTCAAGTATCGCTGCTCAAACTGCATCACAGAGGTTATGTAGGGGAACGTGCATTGCTTATGTGTGTGTTTGCAAGCATAGTGCTACATATTCTTGACTGTCAAGTGGGAGTCTGACAGAATAACTTGCCTAAAGCATGAGAACAGCGCCACCCCTCCCCACACTCCTGAAAAATCTCACTCAACCATACTCACAAAACTGTGTTATACCGGAAATTGCAAACAGAATCCCACAAGCCCTGACACGGGGGCACTGAAATGTCACTGGAAGTCATTTCTTAAAAAAATAAAAAATAAAAAATAAATTTCCTTGCAACACATCTATTGCAGTGATGGAAAAATGTGTCACTGTTTTTTGATGACCTTTCATACATTGAGGCTTAGGCAGAAATGATTGATGGATGATGCGGGACATTACAATGTACCACAGATACTGGTGTGAATATGCATTTTCTCTTACTCATTTACAACAGGACATAGCCATCGAAAAGCGGAAAGACTTAATCCGTCACACCAGACTGAATGCGCTGACCTGAAATGGGAGAAACGAAGGAAGCGTGGACCAAAAACAAAAACCCCAAAAAAACAAAAAACAAAACAAAACAAAAAAAAACAGAAACAAATATGTGTGTGTGTTTTTGAGAACCCAGGTGACAGCATGTGCTGCCAGCACATCCCGGGCGTCCCAATAAATGGGGAACAATGTGGTCGACAACCAGGATTATGTAATGCATTTTCCACTCACAGGGTAACTGCACACTCATCTTCCCGGAGGCGAACTCTGCTCAGCTGGAGTGGGCATAAATGCTGAGAAATGGTGGAGCGCGTGTTGGAGGGGGGAATGGGTGAGGACAGGGGTCGGGGGTGGGGTTGAAGTTACATAAATACTCCAAGTTTTATCAAGCTTGGTAGGTCTGATCACACCGGGAATCACAAATTTAAAGTGTGAACAAACAGCCGTGCGTGCTTTGATTTGTGGGAGTGCTTTTTTTTTTTTACATACATGCATACACACATACACACACACACACACACACACACACACACGCATTGTAGAGCAGTGTGCGTGCAGGGGGCTGGCATTTCCAAGGTTATCTGCTGTGTCATCTTACTCCACAAGGTTTCACTCCAAGAGTCAACAGCTCACATTTGCTTTCTGTGGTTAACTGCTTCTTATTTCTCTATTTGGACAGCAGTGGAGAAACATCGCTCATCTCTAGCAAGTGAATGTCGAGTGGGCTGGCACCTTTTCATCACATCCAGAGACTGTTTGTAAAACAAAGGTATCTCATATATTGTATAGTTAAATGTCACATGCCAGAGGGTCACTTTATCATTGTTTGATGAACAAGCAAGCAGTAAGCAAAAAAAAAAAAAGAAAAAAAAAAAAAAAGCAAAGGACCTTCAAAAAAAGTTCCTGCAAACTTGGTGCAGCAAACACTCAATGTGACAGTCGAACCGGCATTGTTTGATGAAGCGGGAGATTTATGTGTCTTGCTTCCTTAGATTAGACCCTGGATTGTTCATCAGTCAGTCGTAGGGCCCATAAATACAGACAACCATTCACACTCGCAATCACACAGAGTGGGAACTGAAGCCACACTGCCTGCATATAAGGCAAATAACCACAACCATGCCATTAGTGACTGATTTTCTCAACTCATCTTTCAAACTTTGAAGTCGAAAACATTTGTGGCAGAGTACAATTCTGTTGTTGTGAGTGTCGCCCAAGATAACAAGCTTGATGACATTTCTGTGAAGGTTACGTTTACTGTGACCAGCATAGACTCTGATAACTCAAATCCTCAAGCCAAATATATGCGCGAGTATTAACAATATGCTTTTTGACACAATTTTAACACTGTCAATTGTTAAACGGACATCTGTCTGAACGTCTCAATCAAAAACTAGACTTGACAGGCAAACATATGCTGTGGCTGGTGACTATCACTTGCCGACATGTGATGTGTGCAAACATTTGTTGTGCAGAGCTCTATGTTGGTTGGGGTGCAGATGAGCGCGTAACGAACATGACTTGAACTTCGAACCCAAAGACATACTCTTGAGTGAACACGTATCGATGGCTTGCACGTCTTGTAGTGTAGACTAGAGGCTTTGGACAACACATACTGTACTGCATCACTCTTCCTTCCTGAGGGCAGAGCGTACTAGAAGGAGGGCAACCATGCAAAACTAAATAATGCAACGGCCCAGTCTCCACATGATGACCTAGTAATCGGCTGCTTATAGCAAACACTGATACCCTCGCGGGCTGAACCGTCTGACAGCACAGTCACCAGCTGGATGAACTGTCTGCCATTAAGAACTTTGCATCCATCCATTTTCTATATAACACTTATCCTCATTAGGGTCGTGGGTGAGCTGGAGTCTATCTCAGCTGACTTCGGACAAGAGACGAGGTACAACCGTGACTGATCGCCACACAATTGAAGAGCACATACAGACAAACGATTCACATTTACACCTCATGACAACTAAAGCGTTGTCTTTAGGTTCATTGAAGACCTGTTCTGGAATTGACGACACAGTCACAATTTCAACTTTGCCTAAACACTTTACTGACATTCCTGTTTGTGCGATTTACCACTGAGCAAGAGAAAGCCTATTAGCGGTCTGAGATGATCTGAGTGTGACTCAAAATCGAGTGGAAGATATTTGCTACCTCTCTTGACATGCTGCAAACACCACCTAAGAGAAAATGCACCTCTGTCTTCAGAAAAACTAACACAATGAAGTCATTTTCAAGCATGACAGAATCACCACACACTTCCATTCAAAGATGTCCCTACAACTTCTCCATCTGTTTTTGAATTCGCAGTCGCTTGCAACTTGTGCATGCATGATGTACAGATGACCAAATATTGTGTGTCACAAAGTAAACAACTCACAAGCTTCCTACAGATCCCCTTCGTGTCCCACCCTACCTTCGGTGTGACAACTGGACGACAGGATAGTGCTCGGCGGCCGGAAGATGTACGGAAGGTAACGGGAAAAACATTTCATCTTCTCCTCCTTCTCCGAGGCTTGCCAACGGGTGTGGAGTGTTTGCTCGCAGGCTCCACATGCGCACTGCATCCACGACAGCCAGCCAGAGAAGAATCAGTGGGATGCTGCCTGCGGGTCGCTCGGTGTGTCCATGACGCGGGGGGCTATGACAGCAACGCCAACGCCCCCCTCCTCCTTTCCCCCCTTTCTGCGGGAGAGCTGGAACTGCGACCGGACTTGACCCAGTGTTGTGTGACGTCTTACGCAGGAAGAAAATTGCTGTGTAACTATAATAAATAAATAAATAAACGTATATATTCTTTTACGTTTGTTATTGAAATAAATAAATAAATAAAATATACGTATATTTTTTTACGTTTGTTATTGTCATTGTTAGTTTTATTGGTGTGACCGCGTATTCAGATCATCAGATCATCAGATGGTACTAAATCAAACTTGATGAATCATAGACAACTTATTCCGAGTTTATTATTGTACATTGGTACATTCTAGCTCCATCTTGTGGTGATATTTCGTGTCTAAATTCAGTACATGTACATGCACAACACTATCCAACGTAGAAATAAAGCGCAGACCCTTATAGAAGATAACCATAGGTCCTTGCGTGTTATTTACCAGTAATCTCTACAAGTAAACTCATAAATTCAAGTTTAAATCGATTTAATCGGGAAAAATGCTGGATTGTGTTCATGATTAATTCCGCGTAGGATCTCGCGAGATTTGAGTGTGAACTAATGCCAACGGAAGTAGTTCTCCATCCTCTTTTCCGCCGGCCATAGAGAAGTACACGGCAGGGTAAGATTTGTAGCGACCATTTCACTTGCGAATCTCGTCCCATCCATGTTGAAAACACTTCTATTTTACTAAATAAAATGCTGTAGAGCCCTCTAAACCTTACTATCGTCACATAAAGACGCATATTGTGGCGAAATTCATGAACGATGACTGCATTACTACGTCTGCTGCTAGCGCCTCCGTTAGCGTCCCTGAATGATCCACATGTTATCAACGCTCACTGACGTGACTAAAACCTGAAAGCAAGAAAAATGATTATGCATTCGGACTAAGTGACGCTGTAATTCCGTCGTCTGCGTTCCGGGTTGGTGTACTATGCGAAGGAAAGAATCAGCATACCACCTTGATTGCGTTGTCTATTATGCTAACATGCTAACACACGGAATATGAAGCGAGCCATAATAGCTGCTTTTCGAACCGCTGCAATAATCTGTCGACAGTATGTTAACCAGAAACCCGGGAGGTGGTACTGTACTGTTTTGATCCCTTCAGTTATTACATCTGCTCGGATACTGCGCAAGGTGAATGCGTTAACCATGTTTGCGACCATTTGAACTCAATGATGACTACTTGTATGGCTTATACTGTCGAAAAAGTGTCAAGTTAGGTTGTGTTTGTCTTTTGTTTAACAGCATCATGAAGCTGAACCCGTTTGTAACATCTTCCCGCCGCAAGAACCGCAAGAGGCACTTCAATGCTCCCTCACACATCAGGAGGAAGATCATGTCCTCCCCCTTGTCCAAGGAGCTCCGTCAGAAGTACAACGTCAGGTCCATGCCCATCCGCAAAGATGATGAAGTCCAGGTATTGAAATCAAACTTGACTATTGTCAAGAATTTGTTACAGCTGCAGCTGTTGTGAAAGCGCTATATAAATCAGCATGTATGTATGTAAGAAGAATACTTAGTCTTGATTTGCTTTGCCAACGGTTTGCTTTGCCACACTCAGGTTGTCCGTGGACACTACAAAGGCCAACAGATTGGCAAAGTGGTCCAGGTGTACAGGAAGAAGTACGTCATCTACATTGAGCGTGTGCAGAGAGAAAAGGCCAACGGAACCACAGTCCACGTTGGCATTCATCCCAGCAAGGTGACTGCTTTTTCTGTATAATGTTTGTACTTGTCAAAATGCATATGAGATGAATGTCAGTGCTTGAATGTTTTCTGTGATGCACCCAACAGCAGTACCACTGGGAACCTGAGAGGTTGGAATTGAGATCTGAAAGAAATAAGATTTATAAATTGTGGAGCATCTAAATAATTCACTACAGATGTCCCGGTGTTTATTTGTGTAATTGGCCCCTCATATTTGATAACACCAGATGGGAGTGCAATAGCATTGCTTCCGATGTGGCCTAATATTCATTTGATGGGACAAATGTAATTGCTTCACGGCAGCAGTGTATACCACAGTATGAACTTGACTGTCAAAATTGGAGTGCAAGTATTATGAATGATTGTAGGAGCAAATTTAAAATACATATATTTTACTGTACGCAACTCGAAGTTAAAATTCTACATTTTATTGTGCAGAAGGGCTGCCACAAATAATTACATTGGTAGCCAACTAAGCACCAGTAGTAGTGACGATTAGTGGACGAATTTGATCATGTGTAAATTGTGGCAAGTCGCACAAGCAAGCGGTTTTTGTTATATACCCTTCAGTTGCTTAAAACTTGAATTTATGACACTACGTGCATCCATCCATTATCCAAACCGCTTTTCCTCGCGAGGGTCACAGGCATGCTAGTACATTCAATTTTGCTCAAACTTTGCAGCTTCTACCATTCTTTTGGACATGTTTATAAATGATGGAGCAACTTAAGTTACAGGCGAGATTTTGGCCTTAACATTTTTGGCTGTAAATGTTTAGTGCAATTTCATATGGAACCAAAAACCATACACTATGCAGAGTTGCACTAATACTATGAAACCATTGAGAGATACAAAAAGGAATACATGTAAACATATTTCACTCTTCTATTAGGCGTAGAAAAAAAAGTAGTGTGTTTCCGGTAACCCGACTGACTGAGAATTTCTACGTCGAAAAAAAACTTTACGGTCGGCATTATTTTTCAAACAACCCTCTCCATTTTTGTGTAGAGGGTTTACATCGGTGCAAGCTCTCGCGATACTCACGTTGAGCGCGTGCGTCGTTTGCCCTGTCGTCTGTCAACAACATTGAAACATGGCGGCGGCCGCGATCTCCGACGACAGTTTAAACCGCGTTTTCTGTGTTAGAGACAGTCGCATGCTCGCACCGTAACATAGCATCCATTGATGTATCAAAAAAATTCAGCGAACTATTTGATGAACACCACGGGCCGAGTAAAAACCGAGGGCAGAGGAGGACGGCGGCGGAGGCGGTGGTGTGCCCCCCCGAGTCCGGAGCGGTGAGAAAACTAAATAGGTGGCGGCGGGTTCAATGTCTTCTTGTTTTACGTTTTATGGTGATTTTGTTTAAATTTTTGATGAAAAAAAAAAACTTTGTCCGACCTACCGACCCCATGCTGAAATTTCATGTTACCGGAAACACTGTCTTTTTTGTTTGGCCTTACCACCACGCCATTTTTTTAAATGTAGTACGTAGTGAAATCAGATGGTAAAAATTAGGATGCACTGTGCACAAGGAAACAAAAATAAGCACTTGTATTGGTTTTTAATTTTGCTTTGCTTAACTGGTAAGCATAATTTGATCTACACAACCAGAAAATGGTGTGTGTGCAGCTGAAACAGGGGGCGGTGGTCAACCTTGAAGACTCTGTTTTTAGTTTATATTGAAACAAACTATGTAGATTGTGTTTATTTGTTGCCGTCAAGATAGACAAATAGATATAAATGAGAGGCTATGTTTCATGATGGCTTTGCCGTTAATGTGGCTTTGCGGTTAATTACTCCTTGCCCACCTTTCTTGATGATAATACTTCTGAAAGCTTTTGCTTGTTTGCTGCCAGGGAGTTGAGGTTAGGTGACTTAGAGGAGGGGCTCTGCACTATGAGAAGACAGACAATGGTAGCAATCCAGCTGTTGCTCGCTGGTGTGGTAGTAGTTCCGGTGCAGTGCAAGAAAGTTGGATGAATCTACAATGTGGACGCATACATTACAATTGAACAATGCAACAACACCATTTTCCTTGCAGGAGGAATTTTGTTCAAACTGGTACACTTTTAGTGAAACTAATGAAGTCCAGATGACTTGGTGGTTTTGTGCGTCTCTGTGGATGTCACTGTGCGTTTTTTTTTTCCCCCTCAATTGCAGGTAATGTTTTCAATTAACACATAAAGGACACCAATGTTTAAGCTGCATTAACAATTACATTTCTTAGAGTTGAGTCATTTTCCTGCTGAACAATTTGTTGCACGCTGTCTGTCTTGATTTGTGTAAATTTTCTCACTGAGCAAGCAATTTATCAACGCTGCCCAGTTGATCCTGTTTGAGGTCACCAGAACGCTGCAGCTCTCTGCAGCTAATTTAGCAGGAGAGGAGCACAGGCACCCATCATCGTTTGGTCAGACATTGCCAGCGTTGTCTCTGTCATCGGGTTGAATCTATTTTCAACCTTTTGCCAGTGTCAAGCAAATCAGATCACATTTTCAGCCCTTGGCCAGCAGTTTGCCATCATGTTAACACAAGGGGCTGTCGTAATCAGTTGAATGGCCCTCATCTAATCTGATTTCTTTGCCTCATAGGTGGTCATCACCAGGCTAAAGTTGGACAAGGACCGCAAAAAGATCCTGGAGCGCAAGGCCAAATCTCGCGCTGATGGAAAGGAGAAGGGCAAATACAAGGAGGAGACCATTGAGAAGATGCAGGAGTAAACATCTTTTGCTATCAATAAATTGTATAAAATGGTGTGTCCGTCTCCTGTTTTCTTGGATGGATATGGTTTGAAGGAGAAATGTCAATTGTTGCAATGGACCCTGTGCATATTCTCACAAGATTGAGGTTTTACAGCTAGTGTTGTACTTGCCAAGCAGGGGAACTTCTGACTTTGGCTTTAAAGGTAATTATCAAGCTGCTTTTCTACTTAAGGGAGGAGCTATGCATTTCCAGTATGAGATGGCTTTCATTTTCGATATCGAGGTGGACATTAAAGTTACTCGACATATAGCCTTTTGGGGTCACAAATGTGTTTGCTTTTACGTCGGCCAATATACAGGTTATCTGCACTGCAACCATTTCAACATTACTATTGTATAATGCTTCACATGAATACTTAGTCAGCTAAGTACACTGGCCAATTTCAACTTGAACTGTGAATTATGAAGGTACAGAACTGGGTTCCTGGGACTCGAAAGTCTTGAATCCAATCTAAAGACAGTGAAATGTCTTTCAAAAGCGAATGCAATATTCAGTACAATCCATTTTTATTTATATAGCAATAATGCACAGAACAACATAAAAATATTGACAATAATACAATACGAATTGTTGAATTATGATTGTAAATATTCTCAAATCTCAATCGTAATGTTTAAATACAGAATGACTTTTGATAACATCGGTCTATCATGATGGTGGACACATCACAACAGTGATGTGGTTTTAGTCGACACTATCAAGACTAGATATACGCCAGTGGAGCGTCCCTCTCAAATTTTATAGAAAATGCATCTTACATTGAAATTGCCTTTCGATGCAGAGACTGACTGGTAGCACATTTCCGCCTCCGTGTGGTCAAATCAGGTGTTGCGGAACAGAAGCGGTTGCAATCTCACTGAACGCGGGATTTTTAACTCGGACAAATTCGAAAATTTAAATCTGGACCATGCATTTAATAGAATTAGATTTGAAACCAAGAATCTGTGAGCGAGCGTGTTTGGAAATTTTACAAAGCTAAAAAAGGTGCATTGGCCACACAGGGATCTTGAGTTAGACATGCGCACTGGCACTTCCTCCTTTCGCTCGTGATATGGTCACGTGACGCGGTGACTAGTTTCAAGTTGTCAGAAGTTTTGTGTCTGTATATTCTCCTTTCTAAACTTACTGCTGCCATGGCAGAATTAACTTTTGTCATCGCCATGTCCACGATGACCTTATTTTGGGGCATAGTGGGAGGAGTGGTGCCCTGGTTTATCCCCAAAGGCCCGAACAGAGGGTGAGTGTGTTCACGTCACTTCACTAGCTCATTGCTAACTTCAAATTGAAGTAACGTTTATTTAGTATTGTGTGTGTAGGATCACAATTGAAAACGTGCAGTATTTAGTCTTGTACTCTGTATATGCTATTTAGTGGTGGATAAGCTTCCAATAACTTTTAGTAAGAGTCGGTGTTAGGCACTGGAGACTAAAAGACCAAGTTTCTCTTGCGTATCTCTTAAACCCCTCATGCTGTTTATTTTTTTTTTTTTTACGAATAGGTCAGCATTCCATTTTTTTAGGTTATGCCCTCTTACTTATTGGAAAAATAAAAACAACCCCTCTATGGAAAGACGATGCAACTTCCCATATGTATGTCTAGGATATTAATTGGAAACATATAAATAACCCCTCCATGGAAAAACGATGCAACTTCCCATGAGTATGTCTATTATATTAATACCTTGAGCTGTTTGTTCGGTGTCCTTAAATATTGTCTTTTCCCCACAGAGTGATAATCACAATGCTGGTGTTAACTTCTGTTTGCTGCTACTTGTTGTAAGTATTATTCGGCCTGTTTTGGAATTTAAACATGGCGAACACTATCTGTAATTACTCGGACTTTTTTACTTTGTACAATTATATACAGTACCTCGTGTCTTTAACTATTTCGCAAATATACTTCACAACAAACTACTTTGCTTAATACTGGAAAAAAGTGTCTACATAAGGGTAGATATTTCACGTTAGTTGTGGAATTGTGTGTGTTATATGCAAATGGTGGGGTTGTGAAAAGGCAGATCTGAATCAAATCTAAAACTCACAGGAGTTGTTTTTTTTTTTTTTATGAGGAATACAAAACGTCCATCTGTCCATTTTCCATAGTGCTTATTTATTACACCCAATCACAACTGACATTGGCTACAACCTGTACTGGTCACCCGAACACATGTAGACAAACAACCTTTCACAATGATGGACAATGTAATTTACTATTCAATTAAACTTGCATGTTTTTGGAGTGTGAATGGAAGCTGGAGACCATGTAGAAAACCTCATAAAAGTATGGGAAGAATATGGAAACGCTACACGATTCAAAAAGACTCAATAGTGGGAGGCAGACAATGTAAACCGTGCTGCCCTAATATAAGAAAGGTTTGTGTTGCTAAATTATTGACCATCAGTGTGGTTTGTGCTCTTGTTACATAATCACATGGACACAGGAGAGCAACACACAGGCCAGCGGTTGAGTTGTGAATGTCCACCCTTGATGAGCACTGGTCTTCATGTGTGTTCTTTTCTTCAGCTGGTTGATAGCCATTCTGGCCCAGCTGAACCCACTGTTTGGGCCGTCTCTGTCCACTGATGCCATCTGGTACCTGAACTACCACTGGTCTTAAATACTCAGGTAAAACACTTTTGGAATGTCAAGGCCAACATATTGCGCATTTTGTAATAGTTGTTGTACTGCTTAGTTCTTCAAATGACGTGCACTTTTTGCTCTGAATTCCTCTCAACACAGACAGCGCTACAACGTCTGGGACCACTTTCTCCTCACTTCATGCTGTTGTCCACAGTTCTGAAATGCCTTCAACTCTCATCCCTTTGGTTTTACAGACTGATGCTCAAACCCGTGCCTTGTATAGTCTCCAAAGGGCCTTTCTTAAAATTGATCCCCACTGAGTGTGCTTTAATGTAAAAATAAGCCTTAATAATGTTTGGTTTCTTTATGCTATTGTTTAGAGCTGATGTTAATATGAATAAACTTGCCATGAATGTTATTTGTTGTGCCTCATACTCTGTCCTTTATCCAGATCCCATTACCATTATTGTTTTGTCTAGATTGGCTGTCCTCAGAATACCATTCAATGAACTTCTTTTTTCATTTGGCGCTAATATTGATGTTATTTCGCTGGCCAATTAGACTACTGTGATTATTGTAATACGGTAATTGCAAATCCTAAATGTCATATGTTCACTTTTGAGAGCGAGAGAGAGAGAGAGAGAGAGAGAGAGAGAGACAGAGTATTTGTAGGTATATAGATAATACAGCTTAAAGCTTTATTTTCTTACGTTTCACTTGTTTTTGCTCGACTAACTTGACCGATGACACTAAAGAAATAACCGAAAAAGATAAATTTATTTACACTGCATTCGGGGTTACGTTGTATGTTCTCTCGAGACGAAAAGCGAGAATAAGATTGTCCTTCGTCGTTGCCGTACTAAGTCACGTGACGTTTCAACATGGCGTCTCACGACGTCCACGTCCGAATATGCGAGCAAGAAATATTAAAATATGACCTGGAAGTCAAGGCTCTCATTCAGGTGCGAATTTTGAGTTAGCGTTATTAATTGGGGTCGTGTCAGAATATGGTTGGTCTCTGATCTTTTCATTTCAGGGAAATGTTTTTGTGAAGTAATATTGTGCGACTGTATGATGACGAGTTAACTACGTGGGGGGAAAAGCATATATAATGTGGACAACTACCTATTATTTCAACTGTAAAGGGCTTTGTTTTTTTTAATTGGGAATTATTTCTGCTTTTAGTTTCGTGAAACAGCTCATCTAAATCGACAGCGACAACGAAATATTCCAGAACGATTAAAACGTTCCCTATAAATTGTACCAGTAATCTTATGATCCTGTTATTATAAATTAATTGGTTGCCCCAGCTTGATAACATTCAAAGAGGAATGAATGGGATGTGTGATATTCGGCAGTTCTGAGGCTGTTCGAATTTCGACACCGGCTTTACTGTGTGAGTTTTGCATGTTCTCCCCCCATACAACTTGTGTGGGTTTAACTTAAACGAGAACGCTAAATTCTCCATAGGTGGTAGTGAGAGTGTGAACGGTTGTTTGATCGGATGTGCCGACTCATCTGTGCAGGTTGCCCTTGACACATTGCCTCGATTGTGGCCTTATAACTTATCCCCTCATAAACTGCTGAGAAAATTTACTTGAAGTTTTTTACTTTGAAGCGTTTGAGCGAATGTGGGGCTGAGAGAGGGCAGGGCAGCATGAGCTACGCCACGGGGTCAGAAGCGCCATAAAAGGGCATGCAAATCAGGAATTTAACTCCCACACGCACGAGTTTACTGTCATTAAAACAATTAGGTTATTTTTTCACATGTTGTTGCAGGAAAGAAAATGGAACGATGGATGCCTGGGATCGATCTATCCCTTACTGTTATTTAATAATGAACCCTTGTCCGCTGTTCTATTATAGCATGAGGCTGTATTCTTTTGCTGACAACAAAATGCCATTTGTCACGTTCTACCAGGATATTAACGAGTGCAGAGGTCCTCAAAGCAAGTTGACAGAACTCAACGCCGACGTGAAGAAGAGTTTTCACAATCTACGATTGCGCATACAAGTGAGAAGTTCATAAAACACACACTATTTGCATGTTCCATGTCATTATGTTTCATTGTCTCCGTGGCAGGATTTAGAGCAGATGGCGATGGAGCAGGACAAAGAGTCCGACAAGCTGGCCTTGATCAGTCAGGTAGAAGGACACAGGAAACAGATGCTGAGGTAACGTTTTTGTCCAACTGAAATATCTATCCAGGCTATTGTTGAATTACCACACACTACTGCCACATTGCAAAAATATGAATGGTAAGTTAAATGAAGGCACTAAATTGTCCAAGCATGCGTGTGAGTGGAAATGCTTGTTATCCTATGTGTGCCCTGCTGGCGACCAGTCCAGGGTGCACCGTGTTTCTTAGATAGGCATCAGCTCACGTGCATCCCTAATGGGAACAATCCATCCATCCATTTTCTAATCCGCTTATCCTCACAAGTGTCGCGGAAGGTGCTGGAGCCTATCCCAGCTGTTTTTGGGCAGTAGGTGGGGGACACCCCGAACTGGTTGCCAGCCAATTGCAGGGCACACAGAGAGGAACAGCCATCCGGGCTCACATTCACACCTAGGGACAATTTAGAGTGTTCAATCAGCCTGCCATGCATGTTTTTGGAGTGTGGGAGGAAACCAGAGTACCCGGAAAAAACCCACGCAGGCACGGGGAGAACATGCAAACTCCACACATGAAGGCCAGAGCCGAAACATGCACCTCTGCACTGTGAGGCCAATGTGCTAAACCAGTCGACCATTGGGCCACCCTGTTATTATTATTAGTAATTTTTATTATTAAGGAAAAGAGTATATGCATAGGGGCAATCACTACAGAAAATTAAAGAATGGAATTTTTATCACTTTTCTGCCCCAGTGCAAACCTTCCAATGGCCATGTCCTGAAAGAACTTTGGTGTGTGCGTTTTTTTTTTTTTTTGGCAGCAATCAGACTACCTGGAGGAAGTCCAACCTGGCCAGCAAATTGTCAATAGACAATATGGAGAAGCAGGCGCTGCTTAATGGAGCTGATAGTGGAGTAAGACAGAGGTGAGGGGACAGTGTGTCACTTTCAGAAAACCTATCGGAGTCGGGTTTCAGCTGGAGCACATTGAAACTCGTACAGCGGCACCACAATCCATTCCACCGACTGAGCTCCAGTTTGTTGCTCGTCAACACCAAATTTGTGTCACAGCAATTAATGGACTTCAAATGGGTCTTTTTATACTGCACAGACAGTGTTTGAAGTATTATTTCAACAGTCTGTCATATTGGTGTAGAAATAAGTTTGACACTCCGTCATGAGAGAAAATAACAGTAAAACAAAATGACTGACCTTTGAGGACATGTGATGTAGGTTTTGTGTCCATGCATGTGAAGAAGGCATAACAAAGCAACGTTTTTTTTTTTTTTTTAAGTCATTCACTGTCAGATAAATGGAAAAAAGTTTACAGTTGTATAATGGCTTCTTACTGTTCGAGCGAATCTCTTCGCATTAAAATGGTGCCGTCTACATTCCGTTGTTCGTTTGTTTATCTAAATACTGGAGGGTCCTCGGTTTGTGAGGGTTCTGTTTTTATTTCTTTGTTTTGCACTTATGGATTCGAAGTGTTTTTTTTTTTTCAAACAAATACTGCATTTACGGTCATTATGATGTTTAATGCATTGGCCTACGTTCAAATCATGGTTTCACGGACACAATTTCCTTTTCTTATCGTATTATTCAGGAAGACCACCAAAGAAGGTCTGGCCCAGACATCCACAGACATTACAAAAAATCTGATGAGCATCAGTCGAATGATGGCCCAACAGGTTAATCAGAGCGAGGAGACGATCACGACACTAGGTTGGACTGAGTTTATTTGTATTTTTTTTTCTGGTTAATGATGTGTATTAAGTATCGAATTCCTGGACTTTGAGCCAATTGGTTTGCATTGTATTCAAATATTCGCTTCTGCCGTTTCTAGCAACTTCATCCAGGACCATCCAAGAGACCAACGATGAATTTAAAACCATGACTGGGACCATTCAACTGGGGAGGAAACTCATTACCAAGTACAACCGCAGGGAGCTGACTGATAAACTGCTCATCTTCCTCGCGCTGGCCCTCTTCCTCGCCACAGTGCTCTACATACTCAAGAAAAGACTCTTTCCTTTCTTTTGAGCTGTACGCGCCATGAAGGCATTCAATACTTCTCCCCAAGTGAGCACAAAACAATTTCCAACATGCTGCGTGCTGCGTTACCTCGCCGCAGCAAAAAAGGGTGAACTTGTTGCCTAATGTGCATCTTAACCCATAAGAGCCCACGGTGACACCAGTGTAACAAACAGTTTGAACTCCCCAGTATCTTTTTTCAAAACTTTTTGTCTGATTTTAACCCATCAAAACCTTTTGGAAAAATGGGTCTGGGCTCTTATGGGTTAAGCTTCTGTATGTGCAATCTGTTCTCTCAAGTCGTGCCAACATAAACCACTGGTGGTACAAAATCCACAACTGTACTTGAAAGCTAACGAAAGATTCATAAAATACGGGAAATGAAAACAAGAATAACCCTAACGTTATCAATTGTTTGAAAAATGAATCATTCAAAAAGTAACACCGATTTCCGAGCCATGATGTTCATGCGACAGCGAAGATCCTTCAGTTTCTCTCTTTCATGGGTCTTGTTGAAATTTCAAACACAATCTTCCTCCTGTTGCACTGCATGGCTCACATTGCACCTGTTACTCCAGCAAATTGAAAAAGCGCACATATCTTTGTCTCCGTGAGCGTACGTGAATGGCCGAGACAGAGCAGCACACATCCCTGTCTTTCTTCAGATAAGATCCGGAAAAGTAAACTCTGTCCTGACCGTTTTTCCCCTCTCCAATGTGGCTAGAGGGTGATGGTGGAAGATATTTTTGGTGTGTGGGGATTTGTTATCTGACGTTGCCTTTTCACCACCTCGTAGGAGAGCGTGTCCAGAGGAGCTGTGTGACCTCGTCGCAGCAGGCTCACATTGCCGTCATTTGAGATTTACTCGTATTTATTTGAGAGATAGTCACTCTGTATATGGACGGTCGAGATGTGTCATGGAGTTATTGAATGTGGGAAGATACACAAAGGAGGCGACTAAGTGTCATTCAGTGATGTAAAGTGGAAGCAGTTGGTTTCCCTGCGTCTTCCAACATGTTCCTATAAAGGTTCACTTTGACAGAGCATCTGGTTGTCTGAACTGTTTTTCTTACAAGATAGTGCTGAGAGTGAGAAAGAAACGCCGAACCAATCTAAAAAAGGGCAACTTATTGGCATTTCCGGAATGAGCAAAGACAAATACTTTTTCCAAGAATTACATGACTAACTTTTCTTAAACCTCATCTGAGTGAGGTTTTAACTTTTATTGCACTGCAACTCTATAATGCGTTTTTGTATAAAAGCTGTTACATTTTCATATGATCCTATTTAAATCTTACCCCCTCACAATTAAAATCTTGTGCCGTTAGGTACAATACATATTTTACATCTTTACTAGAGCTGTCCAGAAAGAACTTGAATCACGTTTTAGGTTTTGCTTTTTGTAGTTTTTGGGATAAGAGAGTCAAAGTCTGTCCTTTATGAAAGTACGACTCAAGGACATGTAGTGTACAGCCACGCATCCCTGCACCGGCTGCAGCCATTCAACAAGTTGAGTGAGTGTACATGTGGCTGACAGCAGGCTGTAAAATATGTAAACTACGAACAACCTTTTAACCTTATTTAAGCACATTGAATGAAGCCTCATAATAGCCACTTGAACATTTTAACTCGACACAAGCCATGTGTATGAAGGCTGAGCGTGGACACTTCCTTCTTAGTCCAATGGATGGATCCTTTTGTCTTGACATACAAGTGATTTTTTTTTTCAAGAGTAATTTTATAATCCGCCTAGCAGGAAAAAAAAATGACAATACCTTGAATGGGATATTACGCCCATCATAGCACTGAGACCAACGTACGACATTAAAACCAGCTGGGATGTGTTTCTAATATTTTAGTTGCCTCATTTTACTTCATGGGAGAGTCAATTGCTGTTTGTTTGATAAAGTGCAGTTCGACACCTCTACGCAATAATAAGCAGCACGTGGCTTATCGGTTCACTTATTTCTTCCTTTGAATATTTTTACACAGCACGATCGAAAAACGTGTCAGATCGACAAGTATCACATTTGTGTGCTTTGTATTTCATTTTATTAATTTATCATTAAGGTTTGCTCTCATGCCACAACAACCCACGCCAATATCTTGTGTCACAAACAGGCATCGTTAAATATCCAAACAAATGAAAGAAAACGTTTCGACCCACGACTAATAATACTACTGCATGCCTTCTGTAGGTATAAACCAATTACCAAGTCCTAATGCCGTGTAGCGAGGTTCCGCTGTTGGACGTGGGGAAGGTGGGTTGCACGTTGTTGAGCTCCCCGTGCACGCCGAAGTTCACGTAATTCCCGTTACTGGACGATCCCGTTTGCATGGCGGCTGCCGGATAATTGCACGCATAGTTTGTGCCGCAGGCGCTGTTGGCGTAGCCGCTAAACTGCGGGTAGTTGTTGTAGGCGAAGTGGTTGACGTGAGCCACGCAGTAGGGCGGGTTGCACGGACTCGCCTCGGCCGCTACGCAAGGTTTGCCGTCCCGCACCAGCACCGGGACCGACACCCTCCTGGGGGGCGGCGGGAGGGACACCATTTCCAGGCTCTGATCCTGCCTCTGCCGCTTGCACTTGTATCTTCGGTTCTGGAACCAGATCTTCACCTGCGTCGGGGTGAGCTTGAGGACCCCCGCCAGGTGGTCTCTCTCCGGGGCGGACAGGTACCTCTGCTGCTTGAAGCGGCGCTCCAGCTCGTACACCTGCGCCTGGGAGAAGAGGATCCGCGGCTTACGGCGTCTGCGGCCCTTCGGTCGGTTCGGATCGTCGGGTTTCGTGCCCTCTGCGGCTTCGGCGGGAGGACTCAACTCCTCTGATTAGAAAAGAACACACACAAAAAGAAGCCCGTTCGTTGATAGTAATAATAATAATAAGAAGAAGAAAAGGTAGAAAAAGAATGATAATGACAAAATAAGCGGTTCAAAAGGATGGGATGGACAGATGGACGGATGGATGAATGGATGGATGGATCGATCGATAAGAAGAATTGCACATAACCTGTATTTTTGTGGATTACCATCCATTGTCTGCATAGATGAAAAAAATCAAACAAATACATGGGAAAATATCGGCCAAAAAAGTATTGGATGACAAAAAATAGAAAATAATTTTAAATATAATTAGTCTGTTTTGTAACGTTTTTCACCAGCAATTGCTGCGATTTTCGGCTTGTCCTACAAAATGTATGACATGAAAAGTGTTCATGTTTATTATTATTATTATTATTATTATTATTATTATTATTATTAATAATAATAATAATAATAAAATTTTTTTGTTGTTGTTGTTAACATTACCATTATGATCCAGATCTGGAAGAAAAACGAGACCATGCATTGCAAGTTTAAACATTGGGCTAAAAGTAGAGAAATGTTTGGAGCCAATGCTGCTTGCTGTGCTTATGTCATTGTCGTTTACAAAAAAAAAAAAAAAAGACCTTGTCTTACCACGAGAGGTCTTTTTTCATTTCAAAGATTTGTTGGCATCAAATGCTAATTTTGTAGAGGTCTCTTTTTTTCCCACGGAACTGCATGTTGTAGCAAATTTGTTGAACAAGTTCAGCGGGTTCAGGTTACTTTATTGGTGTAAGGGTTCCACTAAACATTAGATTCAGAGGATTGTCACTATGCTGTGTATTTTTTCTTTACGTTTTTATGACGTTGTCTTGACTTTCATAGTATTGAATTGCACTTTTTGTGAAAAGTCACCTACATTTGACCTCTTGCATTATTCACTTACTCGTAGCCAAGAATCTTGAAAAAAACATGAGATGTTTTATACTAAGCTACGCTTTGTTTAATTTGTGCAACATATCCTTGTTTTTTTGTTTTTTGTTTTGTTTTGTTTTTAATCACGAACTCACCTTTTGCATGTTTGTCACCGAACAGGCCTGACGCTCCCTCCTTCACTCCGTCCATCTGCGTCAGTGGTTTTCCGTAAACGGCCGCAGTGAATTTGGGGTCCTGATGGTGGAGATCCTCGTCAAACAGCGGGACCCCCGTGGACATGTCCCGCAGAGGCTCGTGCTTGAGACGGCCCAGCAAACAGCAGGAGGAGGTTGGGGTGGAGGTGGTGGTGGGCGCGCTGCAGCAATCCATGCGAGAAGAAAGCTCCAAAGAAGACATGAGTTCATGGCTGTGCTCCAGGTTTAATATATCCTTGACAGAGAATGGAGTGGACGTGCTGGGGCTCGGAAACATCGCCAGCAGCTGTTAAACTGTCATGCGGAAGCAACGCGAAGACGACAAGTGTCCTTATTCGTCCCGGCAAATGTTTACCCGATTCAAGTATTGCTTTGGTATACCACACACAGGTCCTCGGTGAAATCTTCAGTCATTTTGAACGACAAAGGCAAGACACCTTTTTTTTTCTTGGCCTCTCTCTCTTGCTCGCTCGCTCGCTTTCGTGCGTAATGACGCACGAAGAGTGTGGGAGTGGGCAAGAGGGGGGCCATGGGGAACCTTTTCAGCTTGGTCCCTGTGGTGTAATTCCAACTGACACGATTGAGCTCTGACACATGTTGGGCCCTGTGTTGTCATCCACTGCAAACCAAGTGAAACGCTTTACAATAAACTGCGCCACTCAACAGATCATTTATGAGGTAGGCCGATACACATGCACACGTTGTTGGCATTCCAAGTAAGGGTTGAAATAAATAGTCTGCCTTAACAAAAAACAGCGATAATGACACAGATATTCACTCACCAATGCGTTTATTGTTGTGGGTGTTAATTTCTGAATTTATGACGGAGGA